>NC_134705.1:196995522-197053022 GCF_043290135.1 Rhipicephalus microplus | reverse complement strand
CCTGTGATTGGATGAATGTAACGTTAAATGTAATCGAGGGACGGTATCAAAATAGGGATTACTTTTGGTTTTTTTTCTTTAGCACGGTTGTTCACTGAACAGGAAGAGACTAAAGCTATCTGTCTTCTTCAGCTGGAAAACTATAGACGGTTTCAAGATTACAAGCGTTGTGCCTTAATGGAACTTCCGGTCACCTCATTTACCAGCTCCTAGAGTCGAAACTTAAAGGACGTTTTCACGTTTCTTAAAGGGTAAATGTCTTCTATTAGTTTTTCCAATAAAGAGAACGTGCGTAATGTTTAAGGAATTCTTGTAAAACTTTAATGTAGCTCAAAAGAACATTTATTCGAGTATATTTTGCCAAATACGGGAAGAAAAGTGCAAAAAAATCAGTGGCCTATTTTCAAACGTTTTTCTTACCCACCGATGCTATTAAAGCACAGCGGTGGACAAAACCGGATGCCATCAAGGGCCCCGTCTCAATGGTGCGAGACACGCGCCTCGCTTTCCATTTTAACCGACCCCGTCTCAATGTTGCTTTTTTGAACCGCTATGAGTTCTGGCAGTGCAGTCAGATTCGAAAACACGACTACACGGTGGTTCACTCTTCAAACAGCACATTATTTGTTACCATCGCAACAGCCTTCGTAATACGTTTGAAATAACGGCAAAATGGCATACAAGCTTCCTGTACGTAAGAGCTTTCAGTTGGTTTCATTGGGCAGCCCTACGACGTCACCGGGAGAGGGAAACGTGGTCAGGTGACTGCGCGAAAATCAAGCTGAAGGTAGCTGTCCATTTTATTATATTTTAGATTTTCCTGGCTGGATAACTTTGAACAGTGTGTCTCTATCACTACCGTTTTTGTTGCACTAATTTCTGAGGTCTTCAGTCTGCGCAACTCGCTAGTAAAACATGTAAAACGTTGAGGTCTTGAAAAGTGTTTGGGGCCCCTTTAAGCACATGAAGTTATGCATATGAATGGAAAAAAAAATTATCTGAAAAGCGGGGAGCTTAGCCAGTTCTTAGATCGACTGGCTACCATGCGCCGCCGAAGAACAATACACATTATTATCAGTTATTATTACGTATATTCTCGGTATAACGAAAAGGCATCGTAGCCACAAATGACTTCGTTTTGTTGTATGAGCACAAATAAAAATTGGTTCGAACGAACTGGCTTTCTTGCTCGGGAAAGAACCAGTCCCCTAGCTCGCACAAAAACTAAATATTCTAGGCATCAAACTCATTGTAAATTATAGGCAATATTCGTCTGCATCATTATAGCAGTAACCCACCAAAGACGCGCGTATACGCTTTGATCGTGGTTGGTTGTCGGGTCACAGAGCATGCAGTTCGAATCCAACGCCCAGAAACTGCAGAAGAGACGGCAATCGCACTAGCTACCACCACGTGCTCGAATGCAGCATTCGTTTTTGCATATTTAAAAGCAGTCGTGCTAAACCACCCCATCAAACGTACACCTCCTCGAATAGAGGGAGGCCAAGCTCACCTCGGAGTACCAGGACCAACGACGACGTCTCGCCGCCGAGGCCAAGGAGGCAGCGAACGCTAGAGGGTTCCTGGAATTAGGAGACCCCCGTATACTTGGGGTGAAAGCGTACGTTCCGGTGCGATACTGTTTCGTGCCATAAACGTTTAATCTTCCTCGTCCTTCCAGGATTTCATACCAAGCACACTGGAACAGGATAGTGTGAAACTACATAACGAAATCCTTTGGCAATACGGGCGAATGGATGTGGTTGTGAATTGTCTCATGATGTTCTTGCGAACAGCATTTCCATATTTTTAAGGGGCGAAGCTCCTTATGGTGTGGCTTGTGCGCCCCTCGTTGTAGTGCGTAACCACCGATGGCACATACCCGAAAGAGCGGTCTTTAGAATGTCCTCTGGATGGCGGTATTTGTATATAATGAATACATCATGAAAGGATGTGAGATGCTGTCACAGGTCCCGTTAATTAGGGAGGCGATCGCTGGGCTAATTCCAAGAGCCGAAATATCGGCCCCCCGAACCGCACCACGAAAGCGTGGACAATTTAGAAGTGGTCCTTTTTGGCGCGCCAGCGGACGCCGGCTGTGGCCCAAAGAACAAGTCAGAGCCGAGAGTTGATAAACAAACAAAATTATATTTTCAATAATGGCAGATCGAAAACAATACACCAGTATGCACACTCCACAATAGTTGAGTACAATATGTCACCAATCAAACAACGTACTACGCAGCACAATCAGCCACACTCGAAACAACGGACACAGACAACAATACACACTACAATGCAGTCGCATGCATTGAACAACCAAGATACTTAAAGACTAAAGAGATAGAAAACCTATTCAGTCCAAAGTTCTTGGAACAAAAGTCTGGATGATACTCTTCCGAGAATCACTCACTCAAAGTCCAGCGTTGTTGTCGTTCCGCTGCCCCCGAAGTTTCTCTTCCAGGAAACCTCGCGTCTTCAAATGGCCACTCTCCAAGCTTCAAACTTCTTCGCCGGAAACACGTCGGCTTCCCACGCGCAGCTGTTGCCACGCGTCTTCGCTCGATAGCGGTAAACACACACTCTTGCCTGTAGCTCGAGTTTTCACCCCTCAGGTGGAAACCATCTTCTTCTCCTGCTTTGTCTCTACGGACAAAACCTTCGCCGACTGCACAGCGGAATCCCCACGCGCTCTGGCGCTAACTTCCGTCTTCTCTTGATCTCTCGTCTCGGTTACTCGATTAAATACCTTCCGCGCAAGATTCCAGAAAGTTCTCATCATTTCGTCGGTGCGATGCGCAGCGAAGGCTGGGGAGAGGGCGAGACGGTTCGAAGGCCGCCCGCGACGGATGACTCAACCCGGGATCACCACGCCCCTTTCCATCTAGAATCTTCTAGGTCCTGCTCGGCCGCCGACACGAGGAGGCCCGTCGGTGAATCCACGCTTCCGAGGGGCGAGGGACGCGCGCCCGAGGGGGGGGGGGGGGGGGTCTCTGGATGCTTGTTTTCTTTCTTTTTTTTTATCGTTGACCTCTAGGCGTTTCGTCGCGAGAATTTGGCGGCGCGCTCTTTTTTGAGCGCTCGTTGTGTGACAGATGCTGGTACTTGAAGTGTTCACTAGAGAAATAGACGGACGGACGGATGGATGGACATACTGATGGACAGACGGGATATGGACGCACCGACGGACAGACAGACAGAGGGGCGGATGAACGGACGGATGAACGTACGGACAGACAGAGGGACGGCCGCACGAATAGACGCGCGTACAGACGGACAGACAGACGAACAAACGGATGGTTGGAAGAACGGACGTGCGGATGGACACATGGATGGATGGACGCACAGATGGTCACACGGACTCAAGGATGGATGCACAGGCGGACGCAAGCAGGAACGAATGGACGGACGGCCCGGGAGCACGGACGGACTGACGAGCGCTTTGCCCCACCAGTCGCCATTCACTTCGCGGATATGCTGTGTTTTTTTTTTTTCGCTTTATGTGCTTGTGCTCGTTCTCGTGTTTTGAGCCTCACACGAGCGAAATATTTTTTGCGTCACAGTCTATATAACGGTGGATCTCACGTTATCGGTTTCATCTTGGAAAGAATAGATGTCACTCAAGTGACGCGTGACCAACTAAAGTCCGTAGCTTTTGAGATCACTGACGAACACGAACCGCGGAAGAACTCACGACAAACGCTTTCGTGGTTCACGAATTTCTAAATTCTTGTGATGCCTTCAGGAACCATGGATCGATCCGTACCTTCTAAAAAGAAATAGCGTAACGCGAGACCAAGAAAAAAAAAAACAGCAGGAAAGAATAGATCACTCACTCTGCGTAGGGCAGTACAATCTTTTGGTAAGCATGATTACACTAACATATGGCTATATCTCATTGCTCTGCGCAAATGTAACTGAACACCTGGCTGTATTAAAGAAATAGGAATCGATCCTCAAATCAACCTAGTTGAAAGCTGACCCTCTTTCCTCTACCTCTTCTTCGTTCGTGTTCCGTTGCATTATTAGGTTTTACATAGTATAGACCAACTAGCTCAACATGTATCCAATTCACTCATCCGATATCAGAGCTTGATTGATTGATTGATTGATTGGTTGACTGGTTGATTGATTGATTGATTGATTGATTGATTGATTGATTGATTGATTGATTGATTGATTGATTGATGGGTTGATATGTGGGGTTTAACGTCCCAAAACCACCATATAATTATGAGAGACACCGTAGTGGAGGGCTCCGGAAATTTAGACCACCAGGGGTTCTTTAACGTGCACCCAAATCTGAGCGCACGGGCCTACAACATTTCCGCCTCCATCAGAAATGCAGCCGCCGCAGCCGGGATTCAATCCCACGACCTGCGGGTCAGCAGCCGGGTACCTTAGCCACTATATCAGAGCTTGTAAATGTTTCATTTAGTTCGCTATAGCCGATAATTCGCTACATTGATGCTCACTCGAAGTTTTTTTTTTTTTTTTTTTTTACCGATGTGTCTGCGATCTACGCAAGCGTGGATGTACAACCGGCGGGCGCCCCGGCGCGAAGAGAAAGCGTGCTCCCGGCGAGAAGCAACGCGAGCGAGAGAGCAGCCCGCTCGCTCGGCCGCGCCAACGTCGTGTGCGGTAGCGCCGGCGCGCGCCTGCGGAGACCCTCGACGACGGAGCGTAGCGTCGTTGCGCCGCCGCTTCAAGGGGGTGAAGCCGGCGTTGGGCGTGTGCTCGGAGGCGGTCTCCTTCCCGCCCCGCACGCTCGCCCGCCGCCGCCGCGGGACCCCCCCTCTCCTCACCGCGCCTCGTCGCCGGCGCCGCTTCGCAAGAGCCGGCGCAGTCGCACCCGGCTCTCCGTCAGCGGCGTCTTCTTTTCCTTGGGCTCTCCCGAAACGACGACCGAGCGCTACCGCTCCAACGGCGCCCCGACCAACCCCCTCTCTAACGGAGAGAGAAAAGCGAAGAGGTTTGGTTCTCGCTCGCGTCAGGCACGCGCTCGCTTGTGCGCCGGGTTTCAAACCCTTCGCTGGACGCGCCATCTCGCGAGTGACGTTCGGACCCACTGCCGTGTTTTTTTCCGCTCTCCGTGGGCTGAGTATCCGTTTTTCTTTCCGCCAAGAAGTCTCATCGGGCCACGACCCAAGACGTCCAGCGTCTGCGGAACGCCGGTTTGCCGGAATAGAAGAAAATACACCTTCCCTGAAAGAGGTGAGTGTGGAACTACTTTAAATGTGTCGTTTGAAGTGAGTTGTAGGGTGTAAAGGAGGGAGAGAAGACGGCGCGCTCAAAAGTGGCATTCTTTTTTTCCCGCTCTTGCTCATAAGCTTCACCCGCGACAGCTGCTTTGGTTCCGTCGTTCTGCCTCGGTAAACCGAGGCTATGCATCGATGTAACAGCTGCGTTTGTGTGTCCCTCCCTGTGTTTTGGCTCGCGGAACGTAATTGTGTCGCCAACCCCCTTTGTGGCCTCATTTCGAAAGATTCCCTCGGGCTTGCGACAGTCTTGCGCACAGTATGATTCACACCCTAAAAGCACGCTGAAATGACGCGTGAGAGCATTGCCGTGAAGCGGAACTGCAGTTGATATTTCGCGCTCTTTTCCTTTGTTTCGTAGAGGTATGACGTCAGTTTTGTAAATACTACTTACTGGGGAGAGAGGTATCTCTTACATGGAAGAACAAAATAGGGCTAGAACAAGCCAATAAGGTACATTTCCCGGTCGTTTAGCTTGTACTATGTTTTGCCGTGTTGTGATGGCTTGGCTTGTGAATCAAAGCATGTGCAAATGTGGTGCGAGATTCGACCTTCATAGCGACTACCGAATGATGTCAAGCT
Organism: Rhipicephalus microplus; assembly: GCF_043290135.1. Lineage (NCBI taxonomy): Eukaryota > Metazoa > Arthropoda > Arachnida > Ixodida > Ixodidae > Rhipicephalus > Rhipicephalus microplus. The sequence continues at coordinate 197,047,182 of NC_134705.1, read as the reverse complement.
TCAGCTATTGCATGCGGGCCAGCCAGCTGACTGTCAAGTGTTTGCAGATGTGGGATGCAAAGCATTGCAGTGACGATATCGCATTTCTCGGAGTATGTCTAGATGACGTAGTGTCGTTCTTAATTTTATTTCTGATATTTAATTGATACGATTTGGTTACTTTGTTGATTAACAGCCTGAATAGGAGGCTATGAGAATCATGACGAGGCGACTATCACATCAAGAGGTAGTGTGAGTTAAAAAAAAATGCCAGCATATCCACGGAGTGAATGATGGATAGTGGGGCGAAGCATCCGTCCGTCCATTCGTTCTTGCTTCCGTCCGTCCATGCGTGCGTCTGTGTGGCCGCCCGTGCGTCCATCCGCCCGTCCGTGAGTGCGTCTGTTCGTGCGTCAGCGCGTTCATCTGTGCGTCCGTCCCTGCTTTCGTCCATGCATCCGCTCCTGCGTCCGTCCATGCGTCCATCCGTCCGTGCAGCCATCCGTGCGTCCGTCCATGCATCTGTCTTTGTGTCCGTTCGTCCACCTATTCAACACTTCAAGTACCACCATCTCGCATCTTTTCATCATATATTCCCCATATAGAAGCACCGCCATGCAGCGGACATTCCAAGGACTGAACGAGAGTAGGCACACGCACGCTTTCTTACGGCTTGCGCTTCGTGTCTACTTCCCACCTTTTACCACATCGAGTTCATGGTATATACTAGTTCATTGTATTCATGGCACTGCGTCCCAACGCTCGCTAAACCTTTCTAAAACCTAGGAGGTTACGCTCAGCGAGTATAACGTAGCAACCCTTTCTTGTCTTCTGTGCGTTGTTGAAATATAAAACATTCGCAGCGTGTGCGTTAACTGAAAACCGAATTCTCCTGTCTCTCATTCCACCTTAGCAGCCATTGTCATGTGCATAGAGCACTATCTTTTATTGTTCAACAACGCACAGAAGAAATCTTCCACCGGCACCACCTTGAAGGTCAAAATGTAATACTGGTTACACACTACGACTACTAATGACATCGAGGGACGAACGGGTGCCGCTATAAGGAGCTTCGCCCCTAAAATTGTGATGACCTTCAGAAATATATGGGCAGTATTTGGGAGAGACAGGGAGACGAACTTTTTATTTCCACAGCTCCCAGCTTATTCTTAGCTGACGCGGTCAAGACGAGTCTCCAGTCGAGCGATATAATGAAACTGTTTGACATGTTTCGTGTGGTCTACCAGAACTGACCTTATCTGCATGTCGCAGTTCTTCCGATGTAGCAGTCTGCATTGATCAGATGTAAGAAAACGGGGACAGAATAAGAAAGGAAACATCGCAGCACAAAAGCTTTCACGGTGAAACGCAAGTACATATCAGTACTCATCAAGTACATATCAGATAGATAGATAGATAGATAGATAGATAGATAGATAGATAGATAGATAGATAGATAGATAGATAGATAGATAGATAGATAGATAGATAGATAGATAGATAGATAGATAGATAGATAGATAGATAGATAGATAGATAGATAGATAGATAGATAGATAGATAGATAGATAGATAGATAGATAGATAGATAGATAGATAGATAGATAGATAGATAGATAGATAGATAGATAGATAGATAGATAGATAGATAGATAGATAGATAGATAGATAGATAGATAGATAGATAGATAGATAGATAGATAGATAGATCAACGCCCGGGACATACAAATTCTGCGCTATTTGAATACCCTGAAGGACACCTACACCACACGCTTGTCAGAAAGCGTATAGGTCAACATGCATCGGCCATTCTGAGCTTATATCTCGTTCTTTTCTTTGTTCCAGCTTATCCTTTCCTTTAGCATGCCACTTAAGTCACCTTCTGTCACATTTGCTCCTTTTTTTGTATTTCCATTTTCGGCGTGTTCCTTATCTGTCCCGCTGCAGCGGCTGTTAGCCGCGACGAACACACGCTTCAGCATATACACGTCCTCCGTCATTTTCGACCGCATGGAAAGGCGCGACGCCTGGCGGCACTCTGCACCAAGAGTGGCATGTGTGTGACAGCTCGCGTTATCAATGCCGTTTATTGTCTAGGACGAGAGTATATACAAGAGAGAAAGAGCACGATAATTAAGGATTGATAATTGTATCATCCTTTATAGAGTACCTACATGCTAATTTGTATAAAGAAAGTGCTTGAAGGCAGAAAAGGCCTAGCAGAAGGAGGGCAGAATAAGAAAAGAAAGAAAATTTTCGCCGCTTATAAAGTCTACGATATTAAGTGTTTTCAGCGCCCGCCAGCCGTCGCCGTGAATCGGGAGGTCGTGAAATTTTCCCACATTTTCTAATCTGATCGCGCGTATTTCGCGTACGTATTTCCGTAACGGAAATTGCGTCACAAAAGTCCTGGTGGACCCCGGTATAAAACACTTTCGCGTTAAAGTGATGTAATAAATGATAAAAGGTAATGATGGAGCAGCCATGCGAGTATGCCATTGTGTTAGCGGTATAGCTACGTGACCAGAGCTTGCGCTTGTCTGGATTTTGGCCGCTTGACTTTGGCAGTTTTTTTTTTCCGCCGCAGTGGTCTAGTGGCTAAGGTACTCGGCTGCTGACCCGCAGGTCACTGGATCGAATCCCGGCTGCGGCGGCTGCATTTCCGATGGAGGCGGAAATGTTGTAGGCCCTTGTGCTCAGATTTGGGTGCACGTTAAAGAACTCCAGGTGGTCGAAATTTCCGGAGCCCTCCACTACGGCGTCTCTCATAATCATATGGTGGTTTTGGGACGGTAAACCCCACATATCAATCAAACTTTGGCAGTTTCGTGACGCTCGCTATTGACGTCCCTCGTCGCAACTTGACGTTTAAAGGACAAAAAATCACGTGGCAAGAATGTATATCATTGCGGTATGTAAAAGTGAAAAAATAATGGTTGTGATGTAAGTCATGTTGCTATTTATAGATTAAGTTGACGTCCTCAGGGAACGTGAACTTTGAGATTTAGCGTTGCGGAAAGTGAGAGGACATGGGTCCGATTATTTTCCCGACGTCAGGTGGTACTTGAGAAGTTGTGCACATTCTAGTTTGGATGGTATTTCTCTTTACTCTATATGCCTGGAAATCTAACGAAATATATTTCACTTTTTCTAATGCACAGCAGTTGTCTCAGTATGGGTTAACCGTCAAACCAATGTGGCACATGCAGCTATTGGTGAATGCTGTGTTGAAACTCCAAACAATCTCTACTCAAGCTACGGTATATATATAGAGAGAGATAGAAACGTTTGATGAAGAGCTGGAGATGTTTGTCTGGCTTTTCGCCGGACAAGCTACTTCAAGCTCTGAGTGGTGATATGCCGTATAAGTATGGTCAGTATGCGAGCGTGAAAAATCGTTCGTTCAATTCATCAGAGGTGGTATAAATTTTTTTTTGTGGCCGATTTGAGACTGCCCCCCACCCCCCACTTTTTGACTACGCTCATGATATAGATGGTACGAGGTATTCATACATTCGCACGTGTAAAGTAGGCGGTGTAGTTGAGAGGATCATTCGTGTTGAAAACTTACATCGTGTTATGTGCTGTGACGTCACTGTGACGCGAGAATATATAAAGGGTCGCTTACGTCCTCCCTTCAGCGCAATGAGACACTGTCTGCGATGCAGCAGGAAAGGGAGAGAGTCTATGAAGTTCGTCGGCATGTTTTGCTGTCGCCAAATGCCCCGACGAACTGTATCACCGCGCGCATGTGGTGTCGCGTTGCGGCCATTTCCTGTTCGAACTGGAGATGTGGCCCCAAGGACTTCGCGACGTGCGAACGCTACACTGCAGTCTGTAGTAGACACTGCTGGTTGAACAGGTTTAAATCGTTGCGTGTCACTCGGAAAGAACGGCCGGATACAGTCGTAGACTCTCTGTACGTATATAGTATGTAGCTATCTATATATGGATGAGATTCCGAGCACAAAATCCATGGGACAGCTGGTGCGATACCTGTTCATGGATAGGGAACAAATTATCGAGAGTTACGAACAGAAAATTCATTGTGATTTGCGCACTCGTTTAAGATAGAGAAAAAAAATAAACTTCATTCTCGCTCAGCGATTTTATGAGCAAGTAAACTCGGACCAGGCCATCCTCCAGCGTTTGCGATGGCGGAATAAATTGTCACCAGGGGCTTCGGCGGATATTTTTCTCCAGGGGGGGTGGGAGGCACATTAAGGGGAGGGCGGCCCCATTGAGATGGTCGTTTTTCGCTTTGTATGACATGACGAAAACGTTTAGGGGAGGGGGCGCACTGGGCTGGTGTGCTACGCGCTGGTTACACCACTGATTGTGACGTGGTCGAGACGGCGCAAAAAAATCACATATCCACAAGGTGAACGATGACGAGCAGGACAAAGCGGATTGACTGACGCACGGACGGTCTGACATACGCTTTGCCCCACTCATCATCATTCACTCCGCGGATATGCTGTGACACCATTTTTATTGACATGCAACTCAATTCAGCTGGCCACTACGATGACTACGACGACAAGGGAAACTCGACCCACGGCGTAAGGAGCTTCGCCCCTAAAACAGAATATATTGAAAACGCCACCTTTCATTTGTATTCGTACTTGCGCAACGACAACCAGCGCACGCTGTGCAATGATAGCGACGAACAGAGCGTCTATTGTCAATAATATGATAACCTGCGGAGCACGTCGCCCTTTAAAAGTAATCATCGAAACTTTTAGCGTTACACTGAGGTTGGCGTAAGCTCTCGTAAAAACGACTATTCGTGTCCTACACGTGATGTTAACAGAATGATCTCTAACGATCACAAACCTTGCCAAGCATCGCGGCGCAGTCCGCACTGGGTGTCCAAACATTTCCGGTAATAACATCAAATGAATGTTAATAAACTCTCCTTACAATATGTACGCTACATCAGCCGTAGTACTGCTAAGGGCTCTCTTTGCTTTGTGCGAACACACGGGTTCGAGTCCCACGGCCACGGCGCCCCAATCTTTATGGAGGCGTAACATTAAAAAAAAGGTGCGTGTGGGTAATTTGATATGGTTGCCTATTTTAAGAACGGTGGTCAAATTTACACCCGAAGAGGCTGGCTAGCCTCGTAATCCTTTGGCACGCAAAACGACTGAATTCATTGTTTTTTTTTAATATAACCTTCCGGATATTCTTGCTACTGAAGTGCAATGAACGCAGTGATGAGATCAATGTGGGTTATTGAAAGAAAGTTCTATAGCCCCTGGTAAAGGCATGACGAAGAAGTGAAATCGGTGGTGAATTGTCAGTCTGTTTGTCTTCTGTGTACGTGTCGAGACACCTTCGTTCGTTGTTCTGTAACTGTACTCCAAACACACCGTCCAATGTTGCACTGGTTTCCGCCCATTTCGCTTTCACTTCATATCTGCAATACCGCGTCCTGTTGCTGCAATATCTGTTTCGTTGTTGATTAGCAGGCCACGTCGGGAAAGCGAGGCAACAACTTCTCAACCTTACAGAAACTTTTTGTTCTCCACTTGGCGTCTTGTTTGTTTTTTAAAAACCTCCACACCCTAAAGATCAAACGTTTCTGCAGGGGCGTTGAAACTTACTTCCCATAGCGCATCGGTGGACATGGTATGCATGGTCGTCGAGAGAGGGAGTTGTGGATTTGATTATCATAGGCAGAATTCGAATTGAACTTGAATGCTCAAAAAAAAAACGCGTTAACTGTTCAGTGTAACACGGTGAGCATACCTTAATTAGCACCACGTGAGCGAAACGAATCTGGCGTCTCCCCTGTAAGATTTTCTTCGTAATTTGATCGCCGCTTTCTGTGTGAAGAGTGGTTACCGACATTTCATTTTACTGCTTTTGACTGTGGTGTTGCAAATAGGTCCTATTAATCCTGCATGGTGGCGGAAGGGTTATTGAGAACCGCCCTATATTGTAACACGAAGCCACCAGTGAATCCGTGCGGATTTGTAAGAAAAGATAGAAGAAGAACTCGTTCTGGTACGGGGATCGAACCCGGGAGCAACTCCTGTCCAGGACGGTCGCTCCATTGGATGATACCAATAAACCCTTTTCGTAACCCGCAAGGGCGCTTTCGTGCATTGCATATGTACCCAAGCATTGGCGGCATCTGTCATGCTTCAGGTAGAGACGAGGTCTTGTAGCTGGAGCTCGCCTATTATGCGTGTGTATACCAGGAGATCTGTGTCCACGTTTTCCGCGTCATGGCGCAAGGAAACTGAGTTTGAACGCACTGTCTGCAAAAGTGATTGGCCCCGATTAGTTGGGATAACTGCATCTCAGGAAAGCTACAGCTTTGAAAATTACGAAAAGGAATCCCTTTCGTAACCCCTATTCGCCACCTTCGCGGGATTACCACTATTTCATTCGTAATATTCTAATACCTGGGGTTATAACTACCCAGAACCGTGGTATGTATATCGTTGTGGAAGACTCTTGAAATTTAGACCATCTGGTGTCGTGTAACGTGCACTAACATCGCACAAAACCCGGGCCTCCGGCAATTCGCCTTATGGAATTGTGACAACCGCGGCCGGGGTCTAACCTATGACCTTAGGGTAAACAGCAGAGTTCCACCACCACTGCTCCATCATAGTGGACAGTTGCAATGTACATATGCCTTGAGTTCTTGGGTGAATCGGCAATCCTGATTTGCCCGATTGGTATAGAGTGACTACACCACGGATCGGCATTGGTCCCATAGTTCTGTTCCCGGACGAAGACGAACATTTCAACAAAGCTTTCTTTTTCTATGAATCAGCATCACTTTCCTCGCGGCTTGTGCTACAGTCGGGTGGTTGTCAATGACCCCTTTGATGACAATGATGTTTATCAGTTGAAATTCGATTTGATGTCATGCGTTGTTTCTCGAATGTTTTTTTTTTCGCGTATGACACCGCGCACAGTAACGGAGTTTTTTTTTTTTTGCTCCTAATAACAAAGCCCTGCAGTTACACGACGCAGCTGGCTTACACAATGAGAAGATCCACTTGGAAAGCTGCTTGAGTGGCGGAGAACAGCGCTCATTATCGGAAGTCGCCGGAAGATACAGCGGTCGCGTTCGCTGCAACTCCGATTCCTATCGGATCGCTCGCTGCTTAGACAGAAAAGCGGATTCCTTCGCTCAGCTCATCACGCGGGCACTGTCAACGGGCTCGAAAGAAAAGAAAGTGCTGTTTCCGGATAGATAACAGAGAGAGCCTGGTACGCGCGCGTGATTCCTTTAGCGATTTGGCGTTGCGAAACGAAACATGTGTATGTGGCCTTCTGTGATGTGCCAGAAACACTTGAGCACATATTTTGTGTCTGCCCAGCATACGCACGTGAACGACAAACACTGATTTCTTCTACTGAACTACTATATCGCAGTAGGTCATTAACTGATGACACCATGTTGGGCCCTTGGCCAGACACCAACAGTGCAACTGCGGTCACAAGAGCAGTTGTAACCTTTTTTGGAAACAACTGGACTATGTGCGCGGCTATGAAATGTGTCTCAGTTAGCCAGAACACTACATACTCACCTCTCTATCTCACCATCGTCATCCATTAATCTTTATTTTCCCCTTTCCCTTCCCCCAGTGTGGAGTAGCAGGCTAGAGCAAGCTATCGCTCAGGCCGACCTCTCTGCCTTTCTGTAAATAAACTTACCTCCTCCTACCTCCTATGTATGTGGTCAGAAAACTTTAGCTGCAGTTCGTGTGGCATACTCAATGGCATAGAGACTAGCTATCGTTCACATTATTCCCAATCACAGTTAAGTAATTATATAACCATGAAAGTTTGTGACATAGCAGTCATTGTTTGTGGTATGAAATTCGCTCGCTTGTCTTCACAACTTTCGTCGGATGCAACATATACAGGGTGTCCCACATCACTTGAGCCAAGAATTTGAGAGTGAAAGACACTTAGGAGGCGCATTGAACCGAACGCATAATACTCGCACTAGCCTCTATTTACTCAGGCTATTTTTTATTTCTCCCCATACTAATTATTTAATAATCCTTAATTACATACTTTTCAATTATGGGCTGGAAACCGAAAATATGAACACTGAGATGTAGAGCACTTTCAGAAACCACCGACTAAATTGTTCCCTGTTCGATACGTCTCGCGCTGTTATTCTTTCCGCACTGTAAAGAAAGCCAGTAAAATGTCAAAAGAAGCCTTGTGACGGACCGCTTGCGCCCTGCTATAGTGCTGCTATAGGCTTTCTTTACAACGCTGAAAAAATGCCAGCGCTAGACGTATCGTGCAAGAAACAATTTAGTCGGTAATTTCTGAAATGCTCTGCATCTCAGTGTTCATATTTTGGGTTTCCAGTCCATATTTAAAATAGGTAATTAATAATTATTATATAATGAGTGTGGCAAGATTTAATAGCCCGAGTACCTCCAGGCTAATGCAAGTAGTACGCGTTTGGTTCGATTCGCCACTGAAGTGTCTTTCATTTTCAAGTTCTTGGCTCAAGTTTGGGGGGACACCCTGTATAGCGTTTATACGCGAGAAAGCGTTGGTTTTTCACAGCACAGAAATCCAGGGTGCTGTGCAGCATTGTTACGCTGACAGTTCACCACGTGGTTACGTGCGACAGTGATATACGTCTATTGTACCTAGTATGTCTATTGTACTCGTCAACTTGAAGCATGGCTTCAACACCACGATCAACCAGAGTAATAGGTTGCTTTGTTGCACAGTTCTCTTTCTCTATCTCTCTCTATCTCTCTCTCCCTCTCTACATTATCATAGCACATGTTGTACAATTCTACGTACAGTGTGTATAGCAAGCTCCGTGTCTCCATTTAGGGTATTCATGCCGAACAGCTTATCAAGGCGACCGCGTACACCCATGCATGGTCAACCAGAAAGAGCCAGACTATATCAATAACCTCGAGTCATCTGGTCAAGATGACCTTGTTGGACCAACAACGCTTCTTGCTCCGTCCATTCAAAGCCGCAGTTGTCATTGAACGCTCACGTCAAGCACACACAATTGTTGGTGTTTGCGCATCCAGCGCCCCTATAACGTGTACCCTTAGAGTTCTAAAACCTACAGTATCAGAGGGTTGGTGTCCGTCTAAGCTGATCTAGTGAAAACTGCATCGCTTCTCCTTCATAACGGTTGCGGGTTTACTGATCGATGTGCTACGAGCAGCCGGTTGACTTAGACAACGAAGAGAGGGGGCAAAAAGAGAGTATGGGCTTTAAAAGGGTCACACAACGGAGTAGGCGTACCTCCTTCACGTACTTTACGTTACGGCACAGGTCATCCGTTCGGCCCATATATTTCCCGCAGACGTGACCACCGCCGAGGGAAAAGAAATAAACAAGCGACGTGGGGTCACATGGCAAACAATGGAGATGCAGAGGGGAATAAGTATAGAGAGAGAAAAGTGGGAAAGGAGGGCATCTTATTGGAGCTGCGGTACGTAGACATATTCCCGAACCGACCCGCAACACCCCTGTACAACAAAGGCTCCGCCAGACGCCGCGCATGACGCATGCATGGAACACGTGGTTCACTAGCCGAAGGCAACGACGGGGCTGCATCTTTGGGCTCAAAGTCTGTACCCTCATCACTGAGACTTCCCTACAGACGCTCGCCATCTCATCTTTTTTTAGTATCGTTGCATATCACGAGGGGTGATTGTGGAAGCTCACGGAAGAGAAGCGCGCCTACAAGGGGAAAAACTGTGCCCCATATCTGTCTACAGCCAGCTGAAAAACGCTCTCCTCAGACGAGTTCAGTTGGGCTTCTGGGGCCCCCTTCCCGACGACTATTTTGCTTGCTTGCAGTGCAACCCCCTCCGTGCCACGCGAATGCCTCGTGACTGTCCCGAGCGAAATGGGCACCCCGCTGATCTCTCCTTGCTGGAAGGCAGGCAACCCTGAGCACGTACACGTCATTGCGCCCACACCGTCTCCTACGTCACCGTCGGAGATCTCATCCACCTTCCTCGCTACCGCTCTCTCCTCCTCTTTCAAAACACATGGTATCGCGAAGCGATGGCTTCTCTAGACGCAGCCACCCCAACTGGTGGCCACCGTAGGATTCGACGCAGTATAAAGCGCGCGCCCCGCGCGCGCCAACTCGCCATCGCAAAATGCAATACGGGCGCAAAAAGCAGCCCGACGCCGCCGTGGGTCCCGGAAAAGGACGCCACCATACACACACACACACACACAGTGGCATGCACAAAAGACGGAATTAAGAAACCGTTATAAGGGGGACGCGGTAATATATCTCCGGCCCGCGTAGGGCAGCTGGTCTTGCACCGACGCCGCCGGTGCTCGAGGAGAGAGAACTCCCTCTCATCTTTCCAGCGTGCAGGAGCGGTCGGGATGCCATCCGGTTCTCTTACGGGACTCTTGGCATCCCCCCCCTCCACCCCACGTTTTCATTCAGACCCCCTCACTGAACTCCCTCCTCTCGCGTCTGTCACTCCCCCCCCCCCCCCCCCTTTAAGAGTAATGCTTGGCAGAGTGGCAAAGAGAAGTCCCTCAGCGCCTCTCCTACTCCCCCTCCTAGCAGAAGCACAGCTCTTTCTACTTGTCTCTGTACAGTACCACGACACACAGCAGGCAGCCCCAGAAACAACGTTGAGAGGAGCAGTGCGTTACCGGGCCAACTTGTCTTGCACGGTCTCTCCCCCAACTTCCCATTCTTTTTTTTTTTTCTCTTACGATCAGAGACAACCACCTTTGTTCTCATCCAGTCTCCCCCTTCCCTCTTTATCACTCTCGCTAGGCGCGTGCCGGTCTCGGGCCGTTTCGTGAATGTGGGTGTAGGTGGCCCGCTCGTGCCTACGCGTGCGTGTCCGTGCTCGGGGAGGGGGGAGTGCTTCTTTTCCTTTTACTTTCGGTTTCGTGGGCGAGCCCCGGTGCGTCCTACCGTTTTCTCGGCTTTCACCAGGCGGCAGGAACGACTACCCCCCCCCGCCCCCCCCCCCTGAAACGTCCCTCAAACGCTCTGCTCTTCCGCACTACTCCCTCCCTCCCCCCCCCCCCCCCGCCGTCCTCCGCAATACCAGTGCAACTGAGAAAAGCGTCTCTCCTCACCGCCCCTCCGCACGTTTGGCACACAGATATACGCGTTACGCCTGCTTCACTTTCCTCTATTTCTTCTTTATCTCGAGACTTTGTACATCTACTATACTTACACGGCTGCTTCGACGCCGTGTACGATGCCCTCCTCCGGTCGCGCGGGCCGCTCTTTGCGTTCTTGTCAGCATGGAGGGAGGTTGGGGGGAAGGGGGGGAGAGCTCTTTTGACGACGACTACCCCGTCTTTGTGAATTATGCTTGCGTGTTTTCTATATCACCATTCTTTCTCTTTTATTCCCTCCTCTGTTTGGGTCTCCGAAATCCCCCACACCGCGTGCTCGTTGCCGTTCGCCCTCTTCGAAAAGGCCAGGTGGTTGCAAGATAAGGGGGGCGCTCCGTCGGGGTCTGTGCTAGCTCTCTTGGGGGGTTTGTGTTTTGTGCGGCGACGCTGGGTTGTGGTAGCGGCAACCAAGCGAAAAGCCCTCGGCGAAAGGACAGCGGCAGTCGTCAACCCGTTTTGTCGAAGGGTCTGTGGCACATAAGGTCTGCGTGCGGAGTGCTCTATGTCTGGCTTCTGTCTGGTCGGAAAAACCCGGAACTTAAACCTATCCTCTTTTTTTCAGTTTTTTTTCTTCCCCCTTTTTTCCCTTGTTGTTTGCGGACAGTCGGGCAATAACAAACAAGTGCCACCTGCAGGCTGTCTGGCTTTCGAAGAAGACGAAAACCGGGAAGTTCGATTCCAGTGCGGCTTCTACGTTGAGTCAGGAATCACGAAGTGTTACTCGTAAGCTGGATTTGCCATTGGTCGAATCATAGCCAAAGGTACGTCCGGGTGTCATAACAGTCTATATTTATAACTGTGGGGGTTCAACGTCCCGAAACCACCATATGGTTATGAGAGAAGGTCTGCAGAAGTTTCGACCACCCGGTGTTCTTAAACGTGCACCTAAATCTGAGCACACGGACCTCAAATGTTTTCGCCTCTATCGAGAATGCGGCCGCCATAACCGGGATTCGATCCCGCAACCTGCGGGTGAGCAACCGAGTGGCCTTAGCCACTAGACCACCGTGGCAGCTAATAATAACGGTCTGAACTTGGCATCTGGGAACAACTGTTTCGAGAAAAAACGGTTTATGCCGATATGGGGTCAAGAAGTGAGAAAGAGAACTCCACACACACAATCTCTGTTGCCTCCGAAGTCAGCGCATCGCCAGTGGTCGGGCACCTTAGTTAATGGCTCCGCTGGCCATCGCCATTGTCCCTGGACTTTGTTCCTCTTAAGCTCGTCGTGAAGGGCTGGGCGATGTTAGTGCACGTTAAAGGACACCAGATGGTCAAAATTTCTGGAGGCCTCCACTATGGTGTCTCTCATAATCACATCGTAGTTTTGGGACGTAAAACCCCGGACATTATTAAGATGCTATCATCTTGAAGCGTCGGGCTAGGGTGGTGCCTCCCATGGTCACATTGTATTGTTTACGTAACTATGTTCTGCCCTATCCGATGTACAGTCCCACGTGATGCGTTCGTGCGGCCCCACACTATGGGCGCATATTGTTGCCGATACATTTACAATCTATTTATCCCACAACAACATTCTTAATTTTCTGGTGCCAGCGCATTCAATAGCTTTAGCCGGTGAAAATCATTACTGAGACTAGATGCTCGGTAAGGCTAGTGGATTGGAGCGCCTGCAAATTTCATTTGTCTCACAAAGATGCGGGTAGCATCAGGTTCAAAATGTGTGTTAGACATTGTCTGCTCGTGTTATTTTTAAAATCAATGCAGCAGTGGGTTTCACTATGTTCCCGAATCACTCTTGACGGTTTTACACGAGTGACCATGGAATGGCACTGCGGAAATAATTGCACAGGCTTTTAAAGTTTATTTAGACTTACGCGAGTGGACAGTATAGCTAAGTGCTTGCACCAGTGAGCCTAGTGGTTTCCAGTGCATACGTGCTTGCCTACATCTATCTATACAAGTCCCGCTAGTAGCACTGACTGCGAAGGGGTCAACAATGAAAGCAATACTGCTTATGGAGGGCTCTTTTCTAGATTTCTAGCAAGACTAGTTCACCCAAAAAAACGCTCTTTTTAGATCTGTCAGGCGTCTCTTCACTCTCTGCAGAGCCCTCGAAGAACGAAGACCATTCTCTCTAACAGGCGACGGTTTTCCGTTGGAGCATACACACTGAAACCAGACGATCGTGCACGAGTAAGAACTGTAGGATTAAGAGAAATAAAAAGAAAAGCACAGTGCCGCGTCGACGTCTTTTCAGCTCAAAATAACGGGAGCTCATCGAATCACCGTGTAACTTTCACGTTCCCCCTCATCTTATAGCTGCTCCCCATTGTGTCGCTTTTTCACTGCGAGCAATCCAGAAACGTCAAGGCGATCCGGTCCCCAACCGTCCGTTCTTAGCTTCCACTCTCCCCCCGTTTCCATCTCGTGTCTTTTCCTTTCTACGGCGACAAGCCGTTATTTAACTGGAGTAGGGGAGCCCCACACTGTACACACACAGACACGTCGCACTCCTGCCAGGGGAGTGAAAAAAGCTTTCCATTTTCTTGAAACCACCGTTATGGGTAAGGAGCTATAGCTTCTTTTTTTCTCTCTCTTTCTTTAGACACCGAACCAACGACCGGTGGGATCCTTTTTCTCGGCCCGAACAATAGGCCAGCAATGGCGGTGGCCACGTAACGGTTGCGAGCTGTGACGTCACCGACGCGCGCACCCCCTCGTTCTCCTTTCGACTTGCGCGTCGCTCCTCGTTCCCATTTCACCTTTTTTATTCCCTTTTATCCCTCTCGCGCCCGGCCGCATCCACCTCCCCATTTCCCTATATACCCTTGACGGGTTTCCTTTGATGCTTCACGGTTACGCTGGCCTAGACGCCGTTATACTGCTGCACCGCATGCGCGGCCATCCTTGCCTCAGGCGCGTGCTCGACGCGTTCTTCCCTTTCGTCCTTTGTAGTGGCTGTAGGCTGCGCTGATTGTCGCGTGGGTCGTTGTAAAGGTGGTATTGTTATCAGCGATCTCGTGGCCCTGGTGTAGTCGTGGACAAGTTTTCTAGGAAATGGAGGGAAAGCCTTGGGGAAGGCGAAATGTGTTGTACAGCTACTTTTACACGCGAAGTATAGCTTGGCCTGTGTCGTGTTTCGCTCAGCTATGTAAAGTGGTCGCTGCGCGGCATAAGCGTTGGTCGTCTGCTTAGACCATGATTTGTGGGTAAAATTCCTGGCAATTTTTTTAGGCAAGTATACGGAAGAACCAGAATATGAGGGATGCTCACAATAAACTCCGACGCCATTCAGTTGTTGAGGCACTCGTGAAAAGCACGACTCTCTCACACGTGGGTATGTAACGGCGCAATTAATCTCCCCGGCGTGTGCTGCATCCTCTCAAAGATTCTGTACAAAATGAAAGAAATTTCGTCTCATTTACCGTCTACAAAACACGGGCACAATTTTTTTGACTACATTCATTAGCGATAGCGTTCGCACAGTTCGGCTGTTATAGCCACTCCTCCGTTATTCAGTGTTTAGTAAGAACGCTTAAGCGTAGTAAGAACATTATTGTAGTGAGCAGTCTTTAAGGTTTCTTTTAGTAGCGGCATCACTATTGACAACCCGATCACTGTGACAGGAAAAAAATTTTACACCAGGAATAGTACATATAGGTTGCCATTCGTTCAGGAGTCTTCAGCTTGTGGACAACGCTCCGTCCCCAGAGTGGCAGACTAGTGGAAAAATAAGCCATCGCCACCAGGACGCGTGAATCGAAATTGACTCTAAAGTATAGGAAGACGTGGGCTAACCATAGGCAGGTGTGAATGTCGAAAAAGGTGACTCAGATGACTTTCGCATGTCCTTCCTCGATCACACTGGTATTTTACAATATAGTGTAGTGAACTCACGAACCCCATTGATATAAGCTTTCTTTTTTCTATATCGTTACTTGACCCAGAAATCTCAACAGATAATATGAGTAGCAGGTCGAATCCCCATCTAATATATTAAGACAGCTTCATTTCCAGTTCTCTTTTCGAAGCCTGAGCGATCCTTCGACGCCCATCTTATGAAACGTTGTCCAACTTTTCCAAACTCCGCTAGCTATCCGCAGTGCTTGATACCCTCCACTGACGAATGCCGACGGCAGGCAGCCGGGAACACATGGCCACATGTACGGGAGCCGTGATTAGGGAATCAAACTCCGCACGTAACCATCAACGGAGAATGAGCGACAGCGGCCATAAAACGACAAAGCTGTACCAACGCAGGGCTTATTCTCAGTTAAAATTGCGTTCGCTAGTTGGGCATCTGCGTCCTCCTAAGCAACCCTTACACTCCCTCAACTCCAATCAGCATCGCTCCCTTTCATTCCGCTCCGCGACCCTTTCTCAACGCCGCCTGGAGGCGTCGAAGTCGCCCACTCCCCTTGTTTTTCTTCTTCACTTTCTTTCACGTTGTTTTTCATGTTGCTGCTCCGCCATTCGTATACCTCGTTTCATGGCGCATACCCTTGATTTCCCGACGGATGCTCGTCTACCTTTTTTCCCCCCTCTTTTCCGCACGCTCGTTAATGCGAGCATCAAAGCCAAATTTGGCGTAATTAGAGCTCCGGCGTGTTGCTTAGACGAGAGGATCGCTGGCAGTGAGCCTGCCCGCAGTCCTGGAGAAGTTATATAAAAAAGGGATGAAAATGGGAAGAGGGGGACAGATGCGACGAACAGACAAGCCTGCAGCTCGCGGTTTCTCGCTCCGAACGAGATAGTGCCGCGATGCCAGCTCCCATCTCCAAACTTTCTATTCCGCCTACGCGTCAATAAAAGAAAGGAAGAGTTAGCCCACGGAGAGCATCAGCTAAGTAACTGAGGAAACAAACTATTCGGGAGGAGCAAGAGCCCGGAAAAAATGATGATCAAAACAAGTGGAAGATTTCGACGGGTTCTCGCGCAAAAACAAAACCATACCGAAAAGAACACAAGGAGAGATGTGTAGGGAGTGGGAAATTAGAAGAGAAATAAAGAAATTACGTGTCTGCTCGGAGGCTCGCGGCGAACAATGCTGAACACAACGGCTCCATAACGGGATGTAAGGAGACAGTGCTCGAGAACGAGAGAAATAAAACCGCAACGCACGAGAGAGAGGATGAAAGCTCGTTTGCGCATACAATATAGGCCTAATTTCCCCGTCCCTCAAGTTTAGCGTCCATGATGTTTCTTTTAGCTACTCCCTAAAAGAAGTGAAGGGATCGTTCTTTTTACCATTTCCCCTCGCTCGCTGTCTGTTTTTTTTCGTCTTAATTTTTATATTGCCGACATACACTTACGCACTCGTTCCTTCCAGCTGCGCGCTTTCTGGAGCAAACGTTCTACGGTGCTGCTTTTTTATCCCCACTTCGTTTTTCGTCCCGTGTTCCTTTTCCCCAATCTCTTCGACCTCCTTCCCTCACGCTTTATAGTTGCGCCTCTTTTCAGACTACATACTTGTTTTCCCGTCATTATGCCCGGGAATCCCTGGGTACGCTGGCCGTGTGATACACTACCCTCCTTTTCTCCTTTTCCCCCACGGCTTCTCTTTTCTTTCCCTGTCGATTCTTTCCCCCGTATTTGCCTCCTTTAACCTGATCCAAGTCTACGAGTTAATTGTCTGGGGAATGTCTACACCGTTGCCTCGTAATATAACCTGCGTACTCCACTCCATGTTGCCCTCCCCCTCCCAATCCTCCCTGTTGAACATCTCCTTTTTCCCCTTATTTTCTTAAGTATCATATAAGTCTGCCTTGTTTGTCTTTTAGGGACTATTTTGCTGGACGTAGTAGAAAACCAGTTTCATTTTTTTTTTCGTTTTCCAAACTCGTCCAAGCTTCCTAACTCATTTTGTCTCGCTTATTCTGAGAGTTCACGAAAAAGAAGAAATCAAATAGAGAAATAAATGATGAGCCTCACAGAACCCCACCCACTGTTCGTTCTCACACTCTCCCCCGATTCCTTCACCCTGTCTCATCTCATCTGTGGCGCTCTGTTGCTCGGTTCTTTGCCGGCTCCGGTGAAGCGTGCATAGGTCGTCGTGTTCGGCCTTTTATGCAGTGCACTTGGAAGATAATGAGCTTTTGAGAGTCAATGGAGCGGCCTTTTTGTAGAGACCTCAAAGTTTCCCGCTTCGCTGAGCTTCTTATTTTGCTTCTTGCTTCTTTGTTTGGCGACTCCAACAAAGAGAAGATATATAAAAGACAGACTGCAAAAGAAAAAAAAAACGAAAGACACGACGTGTGTTTAGCGCAGTCTCCTAATCACCTGATTAGCTCGGTAGAGGTGTCGGCGTCTATTGTGAGCGACTGTCCATCCAGTTGAAGTGTCGGTGAGTCCTATCAATACGTGTACCAGAAAACTAACACGTAATATCAAGAAAAAGTAATGCTGGCGGGTGTCTTTACTTATATATACCTATATTACAGACTTCGCACATTGTATTACAGACTCCACACTTTCGCCGTTGCCGCAAGGAACTCGAATACAGAGTAGTTGCTTTCGGCTTCAAATATCATGCTGAAGTTCAGGATGCTTACGGCGATGCTTGTGCTAGCGTTCGACTTATATGGACAAGAACGTTGTCAATACTAAGCAACTTAGGCGTACTGCGCTGTACAGTATATAGTTCAGTAAAGGCAGTGCGAAGCAGTCCTGGCACTGAAAGGTACGGCTGACTGTGTATCCCAATGCATACGGTGCTTTAGCGGATCAAAAGTGTACAAGGCGTCTGCTTGATAACATAATCTGCGGAAAAGCACGTATATAAGCTTCATTGCAAATAATAATAATTATAATAATAGTAAAGAGGAAGAAGAAAACTGAGAAAGAGAGAGGCGCGTATGACGGTGTTCGAGCCTGCCATTAGAGGTACCACTGTTCTTCCAAGAAAGAGAAAAAAAAAAACTTACGGGGCTTCTATTGTACTCATTTAAGACGACTGATGATGATGATGATGATGATGATAATGATGATGACCTCACATGGATGGCGCTTGCCCACAAAAGAGGATGGGCCAGGAACCGGGTGGCAGGATGCTTAAAGTCATGGAACTAAAACCATTTAAAAAATAGATACAATACTTCGCATACATAAAAATGCTTACTGAGCAAGCAGTCAAGAAGACGTAAGCCATCTCCTTTTTTTTTTCTCAGTCGATGTTTTGATTCGTCCTCGCCCCCCTGCGAGATTTTTCTGTACCCATTGTGGTTCGACATTGCTTCCGGGATCGGAGACACCTTACTTGATTTTGCACTGCCTCCAAGATGGGCACCACGTTTCACCAATTAATCCTGTGTGATGACGTGATCGCGTAACGTCACATTGAATTGTGCCATGATGACATCATCATGTGACGTGACCATATTTTTTCATCACTCGTATTACCGCCCCCGGAAGAAGCCTGACGTGGTACGCCGATTAGCTATTGCGTTTTACGAGGCGTCTCTAATGCTCTGTGGTCTTAATAACGCCATAACACTGTCGTGGCAGTGAAGTGGGCAGGATGGCAGCGCCCTCCTTGCTACGCCACTTCAGTTGACGGGCTCTGCTTCGTGATACGCAGCTTCTCATCATTATTACTAGACTTCGAAACCATATAGTTTCCTAAACTTAACTAGAGGGGGCACTCTGGCGCTGCGATCATTCAGTGACCATGGGAATGATGGGTAGTACACGGAGTTTCCTAGTCTTCGTGTTTGGGGGTCTCGAACCACACTCGTGGCTTCGTTTGTATGCTACGTTTCTTTTTTGTTTCGAAGAAAAAGAACGAACTCTTTCGAACTTCGTGATCCGATTCGAAATGGTAATCCTTAGAGATTAAGATGGTGAAGCGCAACTGCAGAACATTTGCTGATTTTTGTTTCGTAACAAAGCCACTCCAAGCCACGCGAAGCCAACCGGAGCCGAAAGTATACGACAACTACACAAATCCGTGTACTACACATCATTCCTATGTTCGCGAAGCGCTGCGCGTTGTAGCTCCCGTAGTAACTATCGCCAGAGTTACCATCTAGTGTATTTACAGGAACCTCTATATGTTAGAGAAACTTCCGCACGACAACTACGAGACACACACAAAACTCCGCGGTCTGCCCCTGCGAGTGTTTTCAGAGACCTGCCAAGGGCTGGGCCTTTCGAAGCGTGCCTGCGGTCTCCTCACGCCGCCAAGGTGAACAAAGGGCGACCTGCGAGGCGTCGACGGGGCCTTACGTGCAGCAGCGCACTTCGCTCAAACATCCGCATCCGTCGCAGAAGCGAGCACCTTTTGCTCGGCAGAGAAAGGGCCTTGTTCTTTTTTCCTCTTTTTATTTGAGTAATACCTGGAGAGCGACGCCGGGGGGGGAGTCGCGCTGCTTTCGATATGCGTCGTCACGGCTTTTGCCGGACGGTTTTGACACGACTGCCCCTCGGAGCCGAAGGAAACGTCGCTCTCGCCTGACAAAGTCGCTCCATAGCTGTAGGCTTAGCGCGTTTTACCTTGAGAATGTGAGTGTAGCTTGTGACGCTACTCGTTTGACGAGCAACGAGTGTCAAACGTCTGGGTTGGGGAAAACCGCTTGAGTTGGGGAATTTTTTTTTGTCACGCGAGGAATTTGTGTCGTGTGACGAGATGAGACCGTCGCGCTGCGTTCACTCCTTGGTGTCTCCTCTCCGCTGCTCTTAAATTCTTCTGGTCGTGTGCCAGATTCGTCTCTGTGAATTTTATACTCGTGACGAATGCTCTGTTGCCTTGGTAACTACGGTTGTAATACTTTTCTTAGATTTGTCCGTTTTTCTTGCTTGTTACTTCAGACGCCCTGGGCGACCCGGTATGCAGTGTGTTTCTAAATGTGTGAGAATGCACATTTTCGTGAACACTGCAAAGCAGTCAGTCACTGTGGACATGCACTATATATAAGATTGTTGTGCATATCAAAAACAATATTTCGTTGCCGTTCATCGCAAGCTCATGACGCCACTTCCAAGCCATGTATGTAAAGTTTCACAAAACCATGACATACCATCAACAATCGGGCTGACTGACCTTGTAAGATATCACCGCAGTTTACATACAGCAACCTTTTGTGGCAACTGTACGCCCTTGGTACCGTTTCTATGGCCCTTCACACTCGAACAGTACGAAACGCAGTCAGCGTTATAAGTAGTTAATGAGAATTAATTGCTTGCCATTGAAGCGCTTAGCGCACGATAAACGCAATAATGAAGCTTGAATAACTGAACGGGTTTTTTTGTGGTCGTTGCGCCCTTCCTCAGCTATAGATCGTGTAGCAGTAATCACTTTCGCAACGCTCAGTGAGATGTGCGCAAAACTTCGCACGTTCTTTATCATGATTCTTAAGGCGTTCTTTGAGTTATTTTTCACTGATGCATGATTGAATGCAATGTGTGATCTCTCTAAGGGACCAGGGGCATAACCAAGGAGGTTTTAAAAAATGCAGGAGTGGAAACTCCCGCAAGTGCTTCGCCTGCAAAAGTGAAGCCAGCTTTTGCCCTTCAAATATCTCAGAAACAGGATGTGTTGTGGTGGTGACCACTTAGACATCAAGTGGCTTTGATTTGTTAGTCTGAAGATTACGTTAAATATAAGTTAAGAGATAGTTGCTTCCTATGAAATAATCTGCATAGACAAATATCGGTGACTTTACCTCCAATAAAATTTGCCTTAAATTCAAGGCTTACTAAAGAAAACTAGTGACAGAAGGACGCACTATGGGCGCTATCTAACCCGAAAGTGTTGCTAGTTTATACTCGTTGGGCGTGCGAGGAAGACGCTCCTATACAATCGCCGAACGCCAACAACTCATCATGCCCCTAGTAAGATGGCAGCCATCTTACCGTTGGTGCAGGTTCACTCGAGGGCAAGAATTTCCACTCCAGAATTTTTGTTTCAACTGGGCCCGGGCCCCACCCCCTACCCCTTTTGCGATTTTTTTTTCGCCGGGGCATGGAGAGCTAAAAATCACTTTTTCAAGGGGGTGTTCCCCCCGTAATCAAAAAGGTGCCCCCCTTCCCCCGAAAAAAAAAAAAACGTCTTGCTACGCGCCTGCTAAGGGTGCGCCAATTATCTGGGCAAAAAAGCTGTATATGTAGATGTAAATCCTAAACTTGAGGCTCACACCCACCTTGGAGGATTGGCCAAGAATCCGGTAGCTTAACAAAAAAAAAAACTAATAAAACAGAGCGTTGACATTGGCGTCCGTCTCCCCGCCAAACTCTCGGTATCTACACGATGTCAACTTCTTTCGCGGTTGTCACTACTATACACATACTAATCTTATTTCCGCTCTGTAAGTGCTGTATATCGAGAGTGAACGAAGCTTTTAACTCGGCCCCGTGCGGTGACGTCATCGATTGTCCTTCGCCGCCGAAGAGGCTGCGAACGCCCCTGGAAACGGTCTCGCGGGCAAATATCGGCGAGAAGACGTCAAAGAAGGCGAGGAAAGAAAGAAAGGGGTCGTAGTCGCGGAGACAGCCGCTCCTTGGGGACGCGTAAAGTGTATACGATGGGTGCGACAGCCGTAGCTGCGAGAGTGCTGCGCACGTGGAGTCTTGTTTATCCAGGGCGGGAGGATTCGAACGGAGTGTGTATAAGCGGCCGCGGTCGAGTACAGGCCGGAAACGAAAGAAACGACGCCTACACGGCTTGTAAGCGTCCAGACGAGTGACGTCAGTGGCGACACGTATATCCCCTCCTCCATCACTTCGGTCCATCGCTCATGCTGACTTTTGTATAGTGCCACCACGGCGTCAGCCCAATGTACTGACAATTTTGTCCCCCCATTCCCTCATCTTTCTCACCTTTATACTCCCCTTTCCCATTCTCCCGACGGCGTGGTATAGCGAATCGGTCATGTGCCTGGTTAACCTCCCTGCCTTCTCTCGTTGTTTTTCCTTCTCCTCCCATATACCCGTCTATTGACAGCTCACGCCGCACTCTGCTCCTGTCGTTATTTAAGTGACCCGCTTTTAAATTCCTGCGCTAAGTGCATTGTCACACCTGTTTTTATAAGCCTGAGAGGCCTTGAGTTCACGTTGGTTCGTATGATGTGAGTTCACGTTGGTTCGTATGGCTGCATTTCCGATGGAGGCGGAAATGTTGTAGGCCCGTGTGCTCAGATTTGGGTGCACGTTAAAGAACCCCAGCTGGTCGAAATTTCCGGAGCCCTCCACTACGGCGTCTCTCATAATCATATGGTGGTTTTGGGACGTTAAACCCCACAAATCAATCAATCAATCAGACAGACAGACACACAGACCAAATCGTTTTTGCGTCGAAGGTCCCCAACAAAGACTATCGTCTTTAAAAGTGATTCAATGCTCCTCGTATACCATGCATACGCCCGACGTGCGGGCCTTCGCGAGGCAGCGACGGTGTGCGAGTTATTCAGACGCCTTTCTCGTAACCGAGCTCTGGAGCGAGCAATACAGCGTGGTGGCGACCTTAAGTCAGGCGTATAGCTCACGTTGGAATGGGGTCGCGTCTGTGCCCTTCTCGACGAGGGACGACGCGTGCTCCGGCCGGGCGACGGGGGGAATTCCCCGAGGGTAGGCGCGCGTGCTCAGAGGCAGGAGAAAGGTGTCGTCGTTCGCGGGTTTTTTCTTTGTTCCTCTCCCTTCGAAGGACAAAGACGACATAGCGGCCACGTTGACACGAAGTTTTGTTTTTCTCTCTCTAATCTTTTCGCCGAGCCTTGCTGTTCGAAGGTGTTTTCTCCCGCGTACCTGTGCACGTGTCTTCATGGTTTAGCTGTCGGTGTAGTCATAAGCCACACCTCCTGTGGTGTTAAGACGGAATACTGGACTAATTGGTTTACGTTCGCCGTGGCTAACAGTGCGACTAACACGGACGAAGAAGAGGATGGGACACGCGATATGCTCGTATATATTACCTGATTGCATTGCATATAGGTCAGGGGCATAGGTAGAAATTTTATTTCGGTGTTAGGTGGGGGGCACCTCGTTAACTTCAAGGGGGGAGGTGGTAGGGATACCCCCTAAAAAGGATATTTCTTCTCTGTATAGGGTATGGTATGGTATGGTATGGTTTGGAAAAAATTAATTTAGGTCCGTCAGGGGGTGAACTGACACGCAGCGGGCTGCTCCCACGTCGGGACTAGTAGGCCTATAACCCCTCCGCCACGTCGTGGGCCCCTTGGACTGCCCATAGGTCCATAAATCCAGACTACCCAGCGCAGCATCCCCACTCGGACAAATGTAACGGCTTCTGTATGCCGTGGCCACGCTATGGCGAGAAAAAAAAATGTCTGGCGGGGCACGGGCCTAGTGTGCCACCCCCTGGCTACGCCACACAAATAGGCCACTATTTGCCACATTGGTTCTGTTCATAAAAGGGATGCTTGGGTCAGCTGGTTCATACTCAAGGAAGACATTGAAAAGAGAGACGGAACACATTGATCATTTGTGTTTTTGTCTTTTCGCGCTGCTTAAATCTTTCCCACATATATGGCTGTAGAATCTTGACCACGAGCAGTACACCATCGAGTCATTATAATTTACCTGTCGGTCAAGTAAGTTCAGTGCGAACCCTGTCGGCGCGTATCTGCATATTTCGTTGCAAATGTCGAAAGACGGTGGTCTTCTGGCGGCAGTCTTTTTCGGTGGCAGTCTTCTGGCGGCAGGAATTTTCAGCGCAGCATAAGAAACAGCAGAGTCTTTAGAATGACGTACCTAGGTATTTTCTAGTAAAGTAACACAGCACCTAATACTTACGCATTGACGTTGTGCCTAAAATATTCGCAATATTTGGTTTTTGATCTACAATGTTAACAAGCATGAGCGCATGCTACCAGTTGAATCTGGCTGAGTGTTTAGCGAGTGCTTAACCTTTGGCCGGGTGGCTGAATCGATTGTGTGACAGACAGACAGTAGAAAGACGGACGGAGTGATATTTCGGCGTTCTGGTGTCATATAAGAAAGACTAACGCCTTATATATAAAAAAAAGCATGGTCGATCCCTCCATCATAGGAATCGGTAAAACACGAAACTAAAATGTGTCCTTACAGAACCGTTTATACTGTTCAATGATATAAAAGAGCTCGGGCAGTGTCTATTTGGTGTTTGACAGCTATGAAAGAATAGAAGGCAAATTAAAAAAAAACAGAGAGGGTGTTTGTTGTTTTCGATGTACACGCACATGCTTGTTCCTTGCATCCCCTCCTCCTCGTACTTCAACACGCAATGACGTACACGCATTGTGTAGTAGTAGAGAGAGAGAGAGAGATAAACAGAGAGGAAAGGCAGGGAGGTTAACCAGATGCGCATTCAGCAAGTGCACCTTGGAGCGCACGCGAGCGCACATAAAAAAAAAGAAAAAGTGCGTGCTCTATCGCCTTTCGCGTCTTATTTATCGCCGCACAAGACTGCTGCGTCTTGACTTGCGCGCACCTTCGCCCGCTGACTTACGTCGCCGCAGACGATGCAGGCCGTTGACTCGTCGTAACTCTTCGCCGAAAGCATCGGCCGCAACGGAGGCACGTCGGCTGCCGCGTTAACGGCTCTGCGGGCACCCCCATGCATCTGTGCGCGTTCGTCTCTGTATTCAACGCGGTGGAAACCACCTCGCTTACGGCTGGCTCGTTCCTTCGACGTTATGTGGTGTGCGTATACAAATATACGCGCCATCGGCAGTATTTTTCTTCTCTTGGAGGTTGTATACAGCGTTGCATCAAAGGGGGGAGGAGGATTTTGTTTCGGGGGTTTGCAATGTTGCATGAGCAGGGGGGGGGCTGCTCCTTTTGCAACGTTCCTGTCGATACCCATGTGTGTAAAGCTTGTCAGTCCCTGTTGACGAATGTATACGTGACCGTTCACAAGGCGGGCCGCACTATATCGTCGGCTTCCGCGCTTGCTTCGGTCTGCACTGTATAAGGCTTGTCTCGATGAATTTCATCGAGACAAGCGGCTTGCAAGAGCCGGAGTAGTTCACCTCGTGAAAAATGAAGAGAGAGTGGAGAGGAAGAAGAAGCCGACCAGTGCGGGCGTTAGAACATCGGCTTCCGCTATCTTCAATGATTGTGTGCGGTTTGCCGCCTACAATCACCGTGATTTGCACACCAACGTACGCACCAAGTTACGAGAATTCCGTGGACACCGTATTTATTTCGGTGGGTGGACTCTTTCTCTACATTTGGCCTTCTGAAGTGCTTACGCCGCCGCTGCCTCGCTACCCCTAACGGGCTAAGCCTTGCTCCGGTGAGCCAAGGTGGGTAGGCTTGGGCCTATCCCGCAAGTTTACCCCGTTCATCATGGAAATCGTCGAAGGCGAAGCAATATCGCCTGAAGAAGCGAATGGCCCAGGCTGGATTACGGCGTACAACCGTAAGCCAAGCAAGAGCAAAGCTAACCAATCCCAAGACGCAAGACCAACAATTACGCGAGGGAGACGTAGGGACGGCGGCCGCACCGCCGGACCGAGAAGCGCGTACCAACGCCTCGTCGCTACCTCAAGACTCCCTCAACTACCGAGGGACACATATCGCATAATCGTAAGGCCCCGAGATGGCCTCAACGTGGCTAAAATCACGCCGGTGCAGTTTGAGCAAGCCCTGGCGATGGCCGCCGCCCTGGCTCCTCAAGACCTCATGGAAGACTCTATATGCCCAAATGTCACCCAGAACATTTTTGTAGTGTGTACCCCTATCGAACGAAACGCACGAGCTTATACCATGGTACAGCAACTACGGCTGCGAGACACTCTGTACCGAGTTGCTGTATATCCGGCTCCACCCGATAACACGTGCAAAGGCGTCATCCGAGGCATTGACATTGACCTCACCGATACCCAGCTCCGAGAACTGATCGTCACAAAGCGCAACCCGAGTGCCCTGGAGGTGAAACGCATCAAGAACACCACAGCCGTCACCATCCTGTTCCAAGGAATGCAAGTTCCCAATTATGTATACTGCGGGGCGAGCATAGTTCGATGCACGCTTTTCCGCAGACACACGGAAGTTTGTTACAACTGCGGCAGCCTCGGCCACCGTGCAGACGTTTGCCCTAATCCTAACACAACGTGGTGCCGAAAGTGCGGACTCAAAACCCCACCCGAGAACCACCAATGTAAGCCCCACTGCACCCTCTGCGGTGGACCACACCCCACTGCCGATAAGGACTGCAAACGTAAATTTCAAGTTCCGTACATCGTACGCCAACGACGACGCCGACGCCGTCGACGCGGTCGTAGCCGCTCCCGAGGATCGAGTGGAGCCAGCTCCCGCGATTCCAGCGCCACCTCGAGCACCTATGCGACATCCAGGCGAAGCCGCTCCCTCACACCGACAGCGAGACGTCGCAGTGCCCAGCGCAGCCACTCCCGCTCCAGGCGACACTCCCCATCTCGCCAGGCTGAGCTGACATGGGCGGACCGACTCCAAGGGAAGAAACCACCGCTACGGAGCACGCCGCCAGTCACAAAGGTAACGCGGCCCTCATTGCCAGAGCATGAAAGCGAGGTAGTTACAACTCTACGAGCAGAACTAGCAGGTCTTCGGGCAACCATACAACAGCTCACCACACAACTAAATGAGGCGAGGCAACAAATACAAACTCTCACAGCTCCTAAAGATCCCCCCTCATCCACTGTAGATGTTAGCAAACCTAAACGCAGAGCCCCACCACTCTGCGAAGCGGACACGAATGACAGCGACTCACCAGAAGACACTCTAAACGAAATCTTACGTCTCACGCGAGAAAACCACGATAACATCGACACGCTGTCACGCCGGGTGGAAGCTCTAGAGCAAAAAGCCACCATAAAAGCTAAAACCAAAGCCAGAACAGTAGTTTCTGTGGATCCTACGGCAAACCTGCCTGGGCCACCAAATTCAATGTAATCATCATGGCTTCCACAACCCAAAACACGTTAGAAATTTGGCAGTGGAATTGCGCTAGCTTCGCGAACCGTAAAACCCCACTGCTGCAGTACATTAAAGCGCAACCCAAGAAGCCTCACGTAATATTACTACAGGAGACCCTTTGTGATACTCTCACACTATCGGGTTACCACCCCATCTCACAACGAGGGGATACCAAGAGAGGTATAGCCACGCTGATTAGCAAGAAATTTGCTCACATAGTACATGAGGTATTACCCACCCGCAGCCGCCTGGAAGCGATACTCGTCGAACTCGTACCAAACCGTTTTTTAAAACAAAGCGTTTTTATCCTTAACGTTTACAGCTCCCCGTCAGACTACAGACAGTCCTTCCATGCGCTCTTAACTAAAGCCACAACGCTTGCGCGAAACTCTCCGCTTGTTATAGCAGGCGACTTCAATGCCCCCCACCCGTCATGGGGTTACCCCCAGGCAACGGCTAAAGGCACTAACCTCACGCGAGCAATTGACGACTTGTCCCTCAGACTCATCACAGATCACCGATTCCCTACGAGACTTGGAACATCGGTACAACGCGACACTACGCCGGACTTGGTATTTACCCGTAACGTCACAGGCCACACCTGGACCAATACGCAGGAAAACCTGGGCAGCGATCACTTCATCATACGAACCGAACTACCCAACGCATCAGCCCCACCCCGTACATTCACGCTAACGGACTGGGATGCCTTCCGCACCCTCCGCAAAAACAACACAAAGGAATACAACACATTCACCGAACTACTCACCTCACTTCAGGAAGACATAGCCAAAACAACGAAAACAATACAAACAGAACTCGAGGTCCCGAGAATGGACCCACACCTCGCACATTTGCTCGAGGCAAAAGCGTCAATACTCGCGCGCTGGAAAACACAACGACTAAACAGACGCTTACGAAAACGTCTATCAATACTGAACCAAGACATCGCCAAATATTGCACGGAGCTCACACGACTCCAATGGCATGAACTCTGCTCGGCGGTCGACGGCCGCATGCGAACTGGGGGTAAATGGAACCTCCTAAAATACATGCTGGACGACTGCGAAACAAAAAACAACCAGAGCCATGCCATAGACCGGCTCCTACACTCGCACAAAAAGATGGGAGGAACAAACTCATCCTTTCTTGAAGAAATCTCCAAACGTCACCTCCCCTTAAACACAGCACAACCCACCGACTACCCAGAAATAGAATGCGAAACGATACCCGAACTCGACGAACCCTTCACGGAGTCAGAAATTCGGGAGGCATTACACAACCTCAACAGCAGATCAGCCCCCGGTCCTGACAAGGTAACCAACCGCCTGTTGCGAAATTTAGACGACCAAGCCATCACACTACTCACAAAAGACATTAATTACATGTGGGAAACTGGCCAGGTACCTGAACAATGGCGCACGGCCACGGTAATCCTTCTCTCAAAGCCAGGTAAACCACTCAACTTCGACAATCTACGCCCGATTTCCCTAACCTCATGCATAGGAAAAGCAGCTGAACATGTCATCCTAAATCGTGTATCGCGCTACATAGAGGATCACGAACTCTTTCCGTTCAACATGGTCGGGTTCCGTCCGCACCTTTCAACACAAGACGTCATGCTATTACTAAAGAAACAGATCTTCGACTCAAAAACGAGAGATGTTCGTGGCATTCTCGCCCTAGACCTCACTAAAGCATTCGACAGCGTCTCACACCGCTTTATACTGGAATCCATTGCCAGCCTTGGTCTCGGTAAAAGATTCCAGGCGTACATTCGTTCTTTTCTGCAAAATCGAAAAGCTCAGCTGCATTTATCGCAACTTACATCCGATACTTACACATTAGGTTCCAACGGGACACCACAAGGGGCAGTCATTTCTCCACTCCTTTTTAACATAGTAATGAAGGGACTATCTGACAAACTCCGCGACATTCCAAACATAAACCATGCTATATACGCAGATGACATCACCATCTGGTGCCCGGGAGGCTCATTGGCGGAGTTGGAGCAAGCCCTTCAAACTGCTCTCGATACCACAGAAGCCTACTTAAAAAACACTGGACTTCGTTTGTCGCCCACAAAATCTGAGTTGCTACTGTACCGGCAATCTCGCCAAGGCGTTCGTAACTTAACACCCTTATGTGATCTACCCATAGCGCTACACGCCAAAGATGAGCAGCGAATACCCCGCGTGGACTCCATACGCATTCTCGGCCTCCTCGTCGAGGCCACTGGCTGTCATGCAAGAACAATTAAACATATCACAGCTAAAACCGAGAACATGCTCCGACTCATTCAGCAAGTCTCGGGTCGTAGACGAGGCCTTGGAGAGGCCAACCTTCTGCGCATATACCACGCGTTCCTAATGAGTCACATCAATTACGTCGCCTCTGCCCACAACTGGACGAAGGTAGAAAAGACGAAACTAAACACACTCATGCGCAAAAGCATTAAACAAGTCCTTGGTTTGCCACAAAACACGAGCACTTCCCGTCTCGACCAACTAGGCATGCACAACGGCATCGATGAAGTGATCGAGGCCCAGACCACGGCCCAAGTGATCCGCCTCTCCTCCTCCAAGGCAGGCCGCCGACTTCTAAGCGAGGCCGGCATGTCCCCACACCCCTGCCTTGAACGCGCAGTAACCCTCCCCAGAGTTGTCCGCGCTACTTACATGGTAACCCCATTTCCGCGAAATGTCCACCCACAACACAACGAAGGCAGACGGCTGGCCCGCGCTCGCGCGATCCTCAACCGTACCGCCGCGAATCGCAACTCTACCGCATTCGTCGACGCGGCGCAATACGGTAACTCCTCCTCTTTCACACTCGCGGTAGTAGATGGCGACGGAGCCCTACGCTCAGCCGCCTCGGTAAGGCTATCAACAAGCGCCATAGCCGAACAAGTTGCTATAGCTTTAGCGATGACCGACCCCTCACTCACTAATGTCTTCACAGACTCTCGCGCCGCCATTCGGGCTTACGAAACCGGCAACATCGCTCCAGAAGCAGCCCGCATTTTACAAACACGGAAATATACGGGCTCGCACTACCTCTCTTGGTTCCCTGCCCACATGGGCAAAGACGTTCACCCACAACAACCCAACCTCAACGAAATGGCTCATGATCGAGCACGAGAACTGACCCGCCGTGACGATCAATCAGCCACCGAAGAGCTGGGCCCAGACGTGCAGTTTAATGACCCACTACTCACCTTCCATGAAATTACCTCCCACTACCGACACAACAGAAGCCGATACCCTTTACCCCATTCAAAACTCGAACGCGCGCAAGAAGTAGCCTTTAGAATGTTACAAACGAGATCGTACCCATCACGGGGCCGACTCAGCCATTACAACTCAGACATAAATTCACAGTGCCCAGATTGCACAGAAGTGTACTGTTCACTCGCGCACATGCTCTGGCAATGTCCCGCGTTACCTCAGGGACCTCTCACCAGTGAGTCCGACTGGGAGGAGGCACTCAGGAGCCCCAATCTCCGAAACCAACTTAAGGCAGTCCAGAGGGCCCAAGAACTGGCGGAACGCCACCACGTTCCCGCCCCGACTCGGGCGTCGCCTACGGTAGCGGCTGCTAGGATGTCCCACGTGGGCACCCTGGTGGCTTAAACTCCTCAGGACCATATATTAAAGTTCTTGACTGACTGACTGAGAGTGGAGAGAGTGGAGAGAGACGAGCAGGGGGTTGTAGGGAGAAGAAGACCGATGGATATGTAAGCGCCTACGGCTCCTTATAGTTCTTTTCTCGCGTGTTTCATCGCTGTTTTTATTTATTTATTCTCACGGGTGGTAACGTTTAGCTGGTGCTTGCGTATCCACAAGCCTCCGCAATACCAGCTCCGTGTTAGGTTAACGAGCAGCGAAGTTCGTATTTCTTTGTTAGGTTGTCCAACAGAGCATCATCATTATCGACGAAAACAAGGTCAACTCGACGACGATAAAAAAAAAGATAATAGTAATGACACCGATTCTCTGTTCCTTGTTTCCTCACATGAACGAAGACCAGACACAGATATATTTGTTTTTGTTAATTCTTTGCGTGGTAGCATAATGAAAGTAAAAATAGCAGTGATATATGGGAACGAGATGAAGTGAGGGGGATATGCGTGAGAAGGAGACTAGGAGACGGTGAGAGTGTAAGATGCACACGAAGTCACTCGATACTCTTAAAAGCCTCTTTAACGTTATCCTCCTTCTTATCTCGTAGAACATAGTGCGCACATAGAAGAAAATAAAGAAATGAATTGCTAAAAATATCACCGCTGCCAAACTTCGCCCCATCTTTCCTTTTTTTTTTTCCAACACAGCGCCTGGCAGTCATCTTCCACAGCATACCGCTTTTAAAAGCTTTATTACGTGTTTTTTT
The DNA here is from genome assembly GCF_043290135.1 of Rhipicephalus microplus. Classification (NCBI taxonomy): domain Eukaryota; kingdom Metazoa; phylum Arthropoda; class Arachnida; order Ixodida; family Ixodidae; genus Rhipicephalus; species Rhipicephalus microplus. Next base: position 197,015,822 of record NC_134705.1, on the reverse strand, counting down.
TTCTTCCTAAGTTCATCGACTTATACATTGAATCTTATTTTTTTATTCAGGTTATGTGCTGGGTTAAAGAAAAAATAGTAATTTTTTAAAGCTTGCAACACTGATACGGAGCTCCAAATATTTGCTTGCTAGAAAACGAACCAAATAGAAAAAAAACTGATATAAAAAAGAACTGAGGCATAGCGTGCTCGTGCCACCAACTTTCGCCTCCGTTGCGTAAGATGATCCCATTCTGAAAGGAATGAAAGAAGCTCTACGGTACGTGGAACGCAGAGTAAGATATGAAAAGAAATTCCGGAGAGGAAGAGCTCCGTGCAAGACGAGACGTTACTGGTTGCGTTGGCAACACAAAAGACCGTGGCAGCTATATAGGCGCGTACCGTAAAAGATGGCCGGAAAAGATGTTCCGCCGAGCAAGGTACACTCTGCCCGCTCGGTTATCTTTTTAAGTTTTTTTTTATGTATTTGATTTCACGTACTTCTATTCCGCACAAAAAGCTTGCTCTCAAAAAACTCAATATGTTCTTCGCGAGATATCTGTTCTGAGGTACTCAAAAAAAAAACAGCAAAACGTCAGTGGGGTATCAGGCCTTTGTTTCGTACAGGGGTATATGCTTTCGTGAACACACTGTCTCTTTTTTTATTTCCTCAATGAATCACACCGAACTGACGAGTTTTCGTCGAACCTTGGACAATGTATTCGAAACATGATTACGAAACACGCTTAACACACCGGCATCAATTTGACAAAAGCACAATGGATTCTGGTCTCCTGATGTCTAACCTAAAAACAATAACAACTCAATAGTGGTTCGAGGTTATGTTTCGTGGGTCAGAGGCCTTCGTACGTTGCACTGATGATAGTATTCCTGCACGTACGATGAATTTTCGTATAAAATGCTAGATACAGCCAGGAAACCAGATGTTTTGTTCAAGTGCCCTGTCAATAACCGGCACTTTAGCCAGGACTAAACCCGACTGAATTGCGTGTTTCTCGTACTGCAACTCGGGAAAGCTCGCACCAATGTTCATTAGCTCATAATCTATTGATGGAGAGGAAAAGTAGACAAAGCCGATGAAAACTATAGAGTTTCAGTGCTGTGCATCGGGGGTCATAAAGCCTTTTGTACACGGACCGTTAACATTGTGCCCACTTAACGTGAAACCATGACGTGTTTATCGAAGCTGCTGCCTGCGAAAAGCTCTTCACTGAATACACTCTTTATATGTATAAGACTGCAGGAAGTCGACAAAACACAAAACAGCACGATGCAAACGTCTCGCAAGTGTGACTAAGCGATGGAAGTGCCAGAATTAACTGTAGCGATCAGCTCAATATGAAAGGCAGTACATATATATGTACACATGCCTGCACTAATTCCCGTATTCTAGAACGTCCCATCACTCAATGCTTCACCTTCACTTAAAAAAAAAACGATAGGAGCGCCATCTATAGGCACGGTGAATCACTGCATATCAGCGATAATCTGTCTGCAAGTCTTGAGTAGCGCATCGTCATTTGCAGCCGAGCGGTGGCGCAGTGCTCAACTCTGTCAAGTGAAGGGTGAAAGTCTAATCGAGGGGCGTTTGTGAATACGGGGGTAAGTGCTGCTGCGCGGTGTGGCCACAACTCGTCCTTGCAAGGTAACCCGCTTATCATCGGCAGTGTTTGGTCGAGACCGCGGGCGTCATGCCTGCGATTGCATTCTTTCGCGCAGAGGTCCTTATCAGCTGCTGGGTGATAACGAGAGCGAAGAAAGTAAAAGGGAACAATGTACTTACGTTTCGAAGTGCTCTCTCCCCAACGATATCGCTTTTTTTTGTCTCTTTCCCCGCGTGGAATGTCCTTAAGTAAGTTCATTCGATGATAAGTATCGAGCGCACGAATTTCGCCGTATTGTGGGCGTTTTCTTCGCGATTTTGTCTCATCATCTCGTCCCGCCGATAATCGGCAGAAGCAACGTTTAAAACGAACGTGAATTGAAGTCTTGTCGAAAGGCTTAGCTGATAAGCGACCAGTTTAACTTAAGTTGAAGCTTATTTCTATAAAGTGTACTATCTCTATAAAGTGTACCTATAAGCCGTGAAGTGCGATCGTCGTAATGAACGTGTACTCACTATACAGGAAATATTCAACATCGTGGCGATAAGCGAAACACGTACACCATTTGTGCTGACGCGAAGATTAGAGTGATAAAATTTTATAACCTAAGAAAAGGCAGCAAATATAACGCATCTCTTATGGGAAAGCTTGCAATGCCTTACCGCTCGGCGTATAGTTATTTGGCACGCGGGTTGCCAGAACACAGCCGTATTTCATTCCCTCTTCGGCCCGCCTCGCTTCAAGCGGCTTGCGACACTGGCCGTGATGCGAACCCGTGACGTCAATCTGTAATGGTCATGAAGTACCTAAACAAATATATTTACGCAATTCCGCAATAATGAAAAATAGTCGTCGAGGTTTTGCGTCACAAAATCATGATATGAATATGAGAGACGCCGTATATACTGGAGGGCACCGGAAATTTCGGCCCCCTGGAGGCTCTAGCTTCTGCTGAATCAGGAGGCATTGGCTAAATATATATGCCCGCGGACTTGTAGTGTTTCGTCTTCGTCGCCATGAGGCCACCACGGCCGGAATTCGACCCCGCGACCCTCGCATCAGCTGTCCAGCACTATCCCCATAATACTATACCGCAGCGAGTTAACATCGATATTTTACATAATCTGCCCGCCATTTCAGTTCGTATATGCACGGTTCTCATGCGGTCATCTTTGTTGCTTTCTTCTGTGATAATGCGTAACTTTCTACACTCACCTTCGAGTGCGAACTATCGCTTTTGTTTCCCATTAAACACAAATCCCGGGAAACGAAGTCATGAATATGGAATACGAGGGGCGTTGAGGGCATTCGTCACTCCCGCGCTACTGCGTGTATAACAGCGTCTTTGACGGGCCACGCACCCCTTAGTAAGAACATGCAAAACCGTGAGCCCGGATTTCGCCGTGGAATATTAAACGATTCCCTAAAGAATACAAGAAAGAGAAACAAAGAAATCGTGCTTTCTATGGTTCATTGTGTGCGACACCTTGTGCACGTTCGTTTTACACTTGTCGTTTCCGCTGCTGTGCGATCATACGTATAAGCGACAGCAGAACGAAAGACTCGATCTGCCAGCATTGATAGCTTAGTAGTATAAGGAATGACGGGCCGTGCAGACACAATATATGTACACGGACATTCTGGCATTCACTTTCTGCGAGATAACTTTTCTTCCCATTGAAACTGTGCACCCCAATATCCCGCCGTATATTCCCCTCTTTGATCGCCCTTGTTCCAAAACGGGCCTTTATTGACAGTCTTGACCTTTCTTTCTTTCTTTCTTTCTTTCTTTCTTTCTTTCTTTCTTTCTTTCTTTCTTTCTTTCTTTCTTTCTTTCTTTCTTTCTTTCTTTCTTTCTTTCTTTATTTCTTTCTTTCTTTTTTTTCTTTCTTTCTTTCCTTCTTTCTTTCTTCCTTTCTTTCTTTATTTATTTATTTCAATAGAAGACTACCTAGCAATCGCGCATGTCTTCCTAGATTGAATTGACCCAGCATAACGTTCCAGTTCGTACTAACGTTCACAGAAACACACTTTACCCACTTGTGCCTAGCCAGAAATTTTTCCGTGGGGGTGGGGGTTCAACCACATTTTTTATGTACGTTCGTGCTTGCGTTTTTGTGTGTGCGTGCATATATACGCGAGCAAAACTGAAAATTTTGGAAAAAATTAAAGCCACCCTACCCTACCCTCTTCGGACGATTCCACTGGTATGTGCGTTCTCGTCCACTCACATATAGAGCTCCTCCGTTTTTCCAACTCGAAGAGTCTGCTTCGCGTATTCGGGTTCTTTAGCATACCGGTTGTTCTGAACCGGTTAACATCCCTGACCTTCCTCTCTCTCCTGTTTTCCTTCCTTCCTTCCACCCACGACTTTCTGGCGGATGTAACTCCCTCACTGAATTCACTTTTTATTCCTTCTTCTTCGGCGAGATGTCGGGCTTTCTATACACGCGCAATATAAGAGAGGAAGCTCTCGCGCCACTACTGCCAATATTACGATGGGCCTGCAGTCTTACAAAAGAAGGTTGCGTGAGGGGGGGGGGGGGGGGGAAGGGTGTCTCTCTTTTACGCGGCGCTCATAGCCTAGATAAGTCTCGCCGTTCGCGTGTACTTTTTGCTCGGGTTCAAGTCTCGTTAAATCGCTCCCATTGTTCTCGGGGCGCGCGAGCGAGCCTTGAGAGCATTGTCAGTCGAATGAGCACGGCCGCTTCTTTATCCCCGCGGAGGCTTACGGAGGTCTTTACAACGTGTCCCGTCCGGTACGGAACTGCGGTCCGGATACCTGCCTATTGTTTCACGGAGGGTAACTTCTTTCTTTCTTAATTTCTGCTGCCTGGAAGTTTTTATGCGCATCGAATTAAAACGGACACACAAACTTATTTCCATGGTCAGGCTTGTATGTCATTCTTAGCTCTCGCTCTCTTCTATCTTTTCTACCACACTCTTCCTCGTCATAATACCGCTTCTTCCATTCTTAGTGTGTGTATGGTAGCTAACCGAAACCAGATTTCTTTCCATTCTTACCTTTGGAGGCAGGCATCCATTCTCTATCTATTTCTCTATCAGAGTGGTTGCCCCTACATTCTTCCCTCCAGTCCTTGCTTGCAATTTTTAATTTTCGGGGCACGTCTGACGGTGGTGAAACGTCAATTTCTTGCGAACTGTTTCTTTGTCACAAATGAATTTCATGCTCTGCCGAGGCTCACGTTCGAAATTTTACACAATTTCACCACTTGCACAATGGTACGCTAACTTCAGCGTACACATTTGCCTCAGTACACACATTCTCCCTTCATGCTTTTTAAATGTGTATGCTATCGATGACACAGTCGCGTCCCGGCACTGTTTAGGGAAAGTGGAGAATTCAAGTCAAGCTATACTGTTCGCTGTCAGGCAATATCCGAGAAGCTTGTTATAAAGACCCATTTCAGAAGTCGAAAAGTTCTCACTTGTCCCCCAGCGCGTAAGCTCAACGGATTATCGGCCTCGGTCGTTAATCAATTATACTCCGAGTTTACATTTCGTCCCCGATTGAGCTTGTCACTGATAGGTCACGCTGGACGCGCAGGCCCACGTGTTGTCCATGTCATCACGTTAAAACCGGACATGCAAATGGGCTTGTTCACCATGCAAACTGAGAATGACCACAGAGCGAGAGACTAATCAGCGACAGGCCAGATTAAGATCAACGTGGCCGTTTAATGTCTGAAGGTATAGTTCATACGCGGAACGAAATCCCTTCCTGCGAAGCTTCGCCTGCTTTCCCTAATCTCTGATATCGCCTCCCGTTTTAGGGAGCAGGACGTATCGTTGGCGGGTCTTGGAATCCGGTGACCCCGATGCGAGCACGCGCGTTGTGTCGGTATACGGTAATGGGTCTCGGCTCGCGCGCCAAGGGTTGGACCGTGCGTCGCAACAGCGGGTGCCGAGCGGAAAGAGACCTGCAGCTTTCCCACCGGCCTATAGCCTCGCATCCCTAACCACTTCCCTATACTCCCGCGCGGAGAGACACACGCATCGCGCTCGAGCGATCATCAATCCTGGTCTGTAGAGTGCACGCAGGAAACCTCGCCCTTCTAGACGACTACGTAGACCGGTATGTAACTACGGAGCGGCCCGGCTCTGCTCTGACGTTCACTCTTATACATAATGGCGCGACTGAGCAAACCGTTACTGCGGAAAGCGCGCGAAACCGGAGCTGCAGGATCTATATACCGGTGGAGCGGGAGCGCCGCTTTGCACTGATTGGCTGCCGTCGCGTCGGAGGAAGAAGGGGAGAAGGAATTTGGGATTCGGGAAAGATAGGAGGGGGAGGATGGAAGAGACGGAAAGAGGGCCGCGTGAGACGCGCGCCGGCTTGGTTTTGAAGCGGAACCGGAAATACGCCAGCCCCAAAACTTTAATTTCCTGCAAAAGGACCGCGACGCCTGGGCAATGTGGCTCGCCAAACTCTGTTTCTGGCATGGGCGTGTATCCGCCCCAAGTTTTCTGTAAGCGCGGAGCGCCCCATTGCGAGGCCTGTCTCCGGCAGCTCCTTTTCCGTCCGTCCGCAGACCGCTTCTCGCATAGTCTCCCTCCCTTACCCCCTTACCCCCCTCATTCCACTCTTTCTTCACTAGTGACTGTCTGGTCTTGTGCCTGCAGTCATCGCAGGGCTGTCGCTCGAACTGTCTAGTCTTGCTTGTCTATACTTCGATGGAGTCTCGACGGTAGTGGCGACGTCTGTCCGGAAGCACAGTGATATGCCTTCTGCTTAGTGCACGGAGTCATCCAGCTTCTCCAGTCGCGAGTATATGTAAGCTCAATGTAAGTGAATGAAAATAGTCCACGAGTTCGTTGTCGCCGACCAGCATAACTTTCCATAGAATTGTTGACATGTCCAGATGAAGTGTCTATGCTCTCTGTCGACAAGGTCGCCAATGAGTTCTGCTTGCTTGAAAAGATGTGGTCAATAATTTTCGACGGAATATTTGGGAAAGGCACTGGTCGACAGGAATGCTCGTTCATTCCAGCGAAAAGTAGCCTTTGCGAAGATGTAAAGTGGTGGCCTAAAAGCACCATTTTTTTTTTTGGCAGAATAACACAGGGCTGACATCTTTGGTTGGTATTCATGTTGAATGAACAGGGCGCGCAAACATTGACGGAAGTCAAAACGGCGGTGACACCACAAACGCCTATTGGCGTTTGTAGTGTCATGACTTCTCACTTGGGTCCGCGTTTGGACGCCCCATTTTTTTTTAGCATGAATGAACATATCAGTTCCACTGTTATGTCGTCTTTGTTTTTTTTCTTGACAATTTGCTTGCACAAAAAGCATCAAAATACATCAAAGTGTTTAAAAATTGCCAGGCGACGCACGAAGTGAATGCTGATGATGGAGAGAAGAGCTAGGTCCATAATACTAGTATGCCATACACCAGTATAAAAGACGGACGGATGGACATATGAACGGACGCAATATTTTTATAAGGTGTGCACACTGTGAGTGCTCTATGTACATGTGACACATCTAGTTCGGTCCGGCAAGAACGTACGACAACGGCGAGAAACTGACATCGTGCGAGCCTATATAGGAGCTTCGGTTTAAAAAAAAAAAAAATGTCACGAACCAGTCTGATATCTCTGTAAACGGACACTCGATTTGCTTTTCTGCAGAGAGCCTTTAGAGATATCTTTCAACACAACATTATAAGGTGATATAAGTCGACCGGCTATCGATAAGTAGCATATGTAGACGTCTCATAAAAGCATCTACAGAACACGACAGGCCACACGTATAGAAAAGCGGGACGAGAGCTCGCGTTCCGACGCCTTCGCAACTCACGGTCGAGACCTGGAAGCTCCGCCACGCGCCGGAATTGGCGTCAGCGTAGAGCATCAGCCGGATTAGAGGGGCTTCCCGCGTAGTTGAGACAAAAGGGGGACATTCTGCAGGTACGCCTTTCTCGAGCCTCCACCTCTCTCTACGTTTCTTCAACATACCCCCCCCCCCTCTCTTCTCTAAGCACTTAGTCGCATGTTTTTCGGTTGTTCCCGGCCACTATTGCTCGATCGGGTTGTGAGTGGGCACTCTTTGTTTTGCTTTGTTTTTTTCGCACTGCATGAATAACGAGAGCGCTGCTAGTTCTGTACAGTACGACGAAGGCTATTATTCACGCCTCTCGCTGTTGTATGCGCAGACTCACTAGAAAAAGTTGGCCTCGATCAGGGGCCTACAGCCGGTATATAGATGGAGGGGGGATGTTTTGTTGTCAGTATACATCCCCTCCTCCATTTTTTCGAATACTGCAATACTGCTCTCTTTCACCAATCTTTTTATATTTTGATGTAGATAGCAGTCAAGGAGACAATTAACCCGTAGGCTTTACTAAAGCAGATGACAGGCCGAGATATTGCTCAACCGAAGGTTTTCTTTTCATTTTTATTACCGATAGCATATAGATATCGTCCCTTTCCCGCCGCCGTCTACCAAAATAAAAAAAAAAATTGAACCACGCCTCTGGCTTCGATCGAAAGGGCGAGTGAGGAAGCGGTTCGTATCCAAGTCATGGTCATGAGCCACGCAATACGTGAATTCGAACAAAATCAAGCATCAAGAATCGAATACGTGATCAATCATCGTGTCGTTCAACGCGCTTCACAAGGTGCATGTGTCGAGTCAGGATGGGTTGCTCGACTTTTTAACTCGACATGCTCTCGCCTCAAGCTCACGTAAACGAAGCTATATATATTGTCTGCATCCTCTAGGTGGCGCTGGTTGGGTTTTCGTGACACGCGTACTTCCCTTCTGACTTACCATACGGTGCACACAACAACGAAGAGTGCTCGATTGCGACCCCTGGCGGTGCGCACACGCGCTTATACGGTATCGTACCGGTGTGCCACCATGGCAATCGGGGATCGGTCGAATCAACGGCAACACTCTTCTTCATTAGAATGAGAATAAGAAGGGGATTTTCGCGACGGCTTTACACGCCGACTCCCCCTACTCTTCTTCTTCGTGTTGTGCATACTACAGTGTCAAGTTCGCCGGAGGCTAAAAAGGGGCACGGTTGAATTTAAGGCGTGCAGCAGCCGCAATTTAGCTTCTATTTTCTTTTAGCGTTGCTTTGTCTTCGCCCTTTCCGCGGTATTTGCCAGTGCTTTCCGGAAATTTCGTTATCTTTACTATATTTCTCGTTTATCGCGTAAGAGATGCAGATCGCCCTGCTTTGTACGCAACCGTTCTGCATGCACCGTGTATCCTTAGTCGTCGAATTGAATGAAGCGGCTGATCGTTCCAGCTTTTGCTGTTGCACTATAGTGCGTATCAGCGCTGTTGACGGCGTCGTAATCCCGCCGACATCCCGAAAAGGGGAGGGGGTCAAAATCTGCGCCACACTTTTACTCAGCCAGACCTCTCCCGTCTATTCACAGAGCTCCTTAACGATAATCGCGGCTGAAGCCACTTCATGTTGCATTCCTATAGAAGTTTTTTACTCCCCAACATTATACATTTGGAAAGCAGCGGATCAAATTTAAGGCATGACATCTTGAAGAGCACACTATACATCATTTTCATTTTTTGCATCCGTTTCCAAGCTTCGCGCAGGACCAAAAGGAGGTCGGGGGCCTGCGATTAAATTTGGTTCCCTCTATCGTAATGCAAAACCTATGAATCATTCTATCAGTAATAAGCAGTGCTTCTCATACGAACTCGGTACGTCACGCCTGTCTGATCGAAAAGCCTCTGCACCTGCTCGCATTCTCGAATTTCGCTTGTGGGGCAATTATAGCCCTGTAAGGACGTACAGGCTCACAGCCGCTTAGCCTTCCGTGTGTATATCGCAACCAACGTAACTAGGCTAGAACGTAAGCAAACTACAAAGAACAACGGACACTTAGCAAGAAAGGGGAAAGCGCTTGGAAACTAATACCCGCCAAATGCCGGGCAAGCAGAGTCTGTAACGTCGTTCCCGACGACGCGTGTCGCAGCGCCCGCTCTTCATACGACGACGACAAGGCAATTCGGGAAGAATAGGGAACCCTTTTCTCCTCACCGCGTAGTCCACATACACGCATGCTTTTCGTGTAGCTATTGCGCACCTCCGTCCCTTCCGGTGACAGCCGAAGCACAAGAAAATAGGGACGAATAAGGGACGAGGCGGGAATCGAGAGCCGGCTCCCTGGCGGCAGGCAGAGCGGGCGTATCGGCAGGTCGACTATACGGCTCGGCTCAACTCGGCTACGGAAAAGAGAGATGCCTTTTAGTTTTCTCGTTTCCTCGGAGACGAAGAAGGCATGGCAGGCGGCTCAGCGGAGAGACACGCATTTTAATGACACTGCCGCGGGCGGCGCTAATTTCCTGTCCGAAGGGAAGTAGCGGTTCGCGCGCCGCCACCGGCGCGAACCATTTGCATTGATGCCTATCTGGTCGGGTTTTTCCCTAAGCGGGAGAGAGAGAAACGGGACGGAACGGTTAGCCACGGCCAAGTAAACTCGATCCTCCCTTCCTTTTTTCGCCTCTCTTCTCCCTTTCCACGTCGACGTGACCTCCCACGTGTGTGACGTGCACACACAGACGCACACGCAACCACCCCGGGAGAGTCATTTGCACACGCTCCATCACTAATGAAGTTTCGCCGACGCCTTCTCTGTAGCGGAGGAAGCCGATGATGCTGCGCGATCCTGCCGCAGTTCTCTTTTGCGCCCGCTCACCTCAACGGGAGGCAAGCTGTGTGGCGTTACAGAGTGTGACGCTCTTTTCGCGGCGGCTGCCGCTGTGACGGCGAGTCCAAAGATAGAGGGAGGATGAATTTTTTCGCAGGCACCTAATAGGAGTATTGGTGCAGGTGACGCGCTCACGGGGACCTGTCTTCCTAGTCCGAGCCTTTAGGGGCGGAGCTCCTTATAGCGGCACCCGTTCGTCCCTCGTAGTCATAGTAGTAGTGGGTAACCAGTGTTACGTTTTGACCTGCAAGGTGGTGCCGGTGGGAGATTTCTCGTGTGCGTTGTTGAACAATAAAAAATTCGTAGCGTGCGCTTTAACTGAAAGCCGAATTCTCCTGTCTCTCATTCCCCATTAGCAGCCATTGACATGTACATTGAGCACTATCTCACAAGAAAGGGTTGCTACGTTATACTCGCTGGGTGAAACCTCCTCGGTTTTAGAAAGGTTTAGCGAGCGTTCGGCCGCAGTGCCATGAATACAGTGAAGTAGTATATGCCATGAACTCAAGGTGGTTAGAAATGGGAAGTAGGTACGAAGCGCAAGCCGTAAGAAAGTAAAAGGCGAATTCTCATGTCTCTCATTCCCCATGCACACTGCATAAAGGACAAAATGGGATATGGTGGGTGGGGAGGCTGGTAACAGCCACCGATAGTTCACGGTTGCGCTTAAAGGTGATTTCGTTTCAAGGTGAGAATACACAGGAAAGAAAAAATTTGCAGATCCCACGTACAGTGGGAATCGATGACATGCGAAGCCCGAATGAGGAAGGTTGATATGTCACTTTAAAATCAGCACAACGTTACGAGGCGGACACAAATTGCAGACATGAAGGTGAGCTAAAAGTCGTAGGCGGCTAGATAGATAGATAGATAGATAGATAGATAGATAGATAGATAGATAGATAGATAGATAGATAGATAGATAGATAGATAGATAGATAGATAGATAGATAGATAGATAGATATGCAGATAGATAGATAGATAGATAGATAGATAGATAGATAGATAGATAGATAGATAGATAGATAGATAGATAGATAGATAGATAGATAGATAGATAGATAGATAGATAGATAGATAGATAGATAGATAGATAGATAGATAGATAGATAGATAGATAGATAGATAGATAGATAGATAGGACAGACAGACAGACAGACAGACAGACAGACAGATACGCTCAACGTCGTCGAAGTTCGCTCAGAAATGCTTCGCAGTTATTAACCGGATGACATCTCATAGGTAAGAATTACGAGAGAATGACGTAGAATAGTGCTACAGTGCACCGACAGTGATACATAAACCACTGGTTCGTTGGGGTCGCTACAGATGCGGCGCGAAATCCTCGTGCGGATGTTTTCGCTTCTGGGCTTCTCGGTTTTGCTATTACTCACAGGAGGGGCCCGAATGACTAATAACAGCGCGCTATTGCTCGCCTCGGCTAGCGGTCCGAGGAATATGGATGCTTGCGTCGCGAACATGTATAGCTGCAGCGTGGAGGTTGCACTGCGTAACGCAGAAAGCCGTTCGAAGTGTCAGCGCTCAAGTTTCTTTGCACGAACGGGTTGACAAGCTCCTGGGAAAACAAGTAAAATCCGGCCATTTTATTTCATTGAACTGGGCGTATCCCAAACCCTATAGGCCTGCATGGTGAGGGTCTATAAGCTATGCCAAATAGTGCAATACATGTAAGAACGAGGCTTTCAACTATCAGAGCATCGGCTGCCAGCACAATTAATCAATCAAGTATCAGTGTGAAATAAATCTATTAGACGACCGGTACGCAACTGTGTACAAGAATCGCACCATGAATGCTGCCACGATAAAAGCTGCACGTCAGAGCTTGTCAGTGGGCCAACTATCAGTGCCGAGCACAACTGGTCAGTGCGAGTACCATCAGGCCCACAACCACCACTATAATTGCACTATAGCAAGTCGATACGACAGCTGCGCACGAGTCATTATTTCACCCTACCACGCCAGCTATAGGGTTGACTTTAAAGTGGCAATCATTGCGCTAGCTCTGAGCTAAAAAAAATTAAGCTCAATATGGTGACCATCTACAGTACTATCTATGGCTAAAAAGAACACACGAAGGAGCACATATTGTGTTACAAGCCTCCCACCTGCTGGTGCATGCGCAAACATTCGTGAACGGCACTACAATTTGTCAAAAAAAAAAATAGTCGTCATTGCCAGCTATATACCAGTAGTTTTGTGCAAACTCTGAGCCACTATGCTGCTGCAAGAGAGCGAAATGTCTTCGTGGCATGTGCTGGAATGTTACGTTCAACAGCCAACCCGTCTGTACATAAGGACAGACGCCGCCAAACAATTACCAACAGCGCCACAATCGTCACGACAACATGACAGTTATTGCGGCAGCTCTAGGTATGATACGTAGGAATACGATATATGATAGCTTGCACGTGACGTCATGATCGCGTCCTTCAAAATGTACTGGTTCACCAACATAGCGGCGTTGATGACGTGAAGGCAGCGTAATCACATCGCACTTAACCTGTTTCAATACAATAAGGATGTGTCCAGAGCCCCGCCGCGGTGGTCTAGTGGCTAAGGTACTCGGCTGCTGACCCGCAGGTCGCGGGTTCAAATCCCGGCTGCGGCGGCTGCATTTCCGATGGAGGCGAAAATGTTGTAGGCCCGTGTGCTCAGATTTAGGTGCACGTTAAAGAACCTCAGGTGCTCGAAATTTCCGGAGCCCTCCACTACGGCGTCTCTCATAATCATGTGGTGGTTTTGGGACGTTAAACCCCACATATCATCTTCAGGAAGTGTCCAGAATATCACTGTCCGAGTGCGTCAATAACAGGAGATCCTCTGAGTGATGTAATGATGACACGAAAACGCAGCGTCATAAACCGTGCGTGCGCCAAGCGGCGCACCAACATGGCGGTCGCAGTGACGTCAGCTGACGTCAGTGCGAGCCATCTACATGTATTCACCGAACTCGTCAAGGCAAGCAGCATCAACCGCGCTCAAGCAAGCAGCACAACAAGAATGGCAAGAGCCGTGCACTGTTATGAGACAAACTATGCGCACTGGACCCGTGTCTTGACAATCTCTTGACACGCAAGTGCGAAACACTATACGCGCTTCGATGTAACAACGAAAGCGGCCGCGCGAGCCGCGTCGCACAGGGCACTCCGCTCGCTCTCATGCACGCGCAGACAACAGTAAGAGCATCCAGCAGCGGAGTCGGGAGATAGCGATAACTCAGTCCGGCAAAGAGGGCCGTAATTTAATTAAGGACCCGCCGGGGACAAACAAGGAGCTGCAGTCGTCGCGCCCCCTAGCGGAAAGAAACGGAAAGAAAACGGCTGGACCAGGCTCGTGCAGTAATGAATGCAGGCCGCAAACTTCTTTGCGCGTTTTTCTCCCAGTTAAATTAAGACTCGCGCCGTTTCGGTAGTACGGGCCGGGGATCGAGGCGCGTTGCATGGAGCATGAGCGTGCTGTTGCATCGCTTGTTTGCTTTGAGTGTGAGCCAAAGCAATCTATGTATATACATTGGCTATGGAGATGCGCGGTCCTGGTGTCTTGACCGAAGCACCCGCTGACTTGCCTTTGCCATCTCTCCTTACGATCTACAACAGGGTACTCGACATAGAAGCTTTACTTTTGCTTGCTTCATTGGCTTGGAAGGGTTCGGGAACACAAGAATCCTGTGCGGATAAGAAAGCTGTGTGTGTGTGTGTGTGTGTGTGTGTGTGTGTGTGTGTGTGTGTGTGTGTGTGTGTGTGTGTGTGTGTGTGTGTGAGAGAGAGAGAGAGAGAGAGACGGAGGGAGGGAGGGCGAAAGAAAGAGATGAGAGAGGGAGAAAGAGAGAGAGAAAAGGAGTTAGAGGAAGAGATAGATAGATAGATAGATAGATAGATAGATAGATAGATAGATAGATAGATAGATAGATAGATAGATAGATAGATAGATAGATAGATAGATAGATAGATAGATAGATAGATAGATAGATAGATAGATAGATAGATAGATAGCGAGAGAGGAGGGGCAGCTGGATGCATGCATGCAATGACAGTGAGAACCTGGAATGCCAACATTAAGACGACGTCGTTGCTGAGTTCACTTAACGCGCACACGTAAAAGCCCGTAACGTTGTCCCAGTCTCTCGTTTCTCTTAAGTGTCTTCGAGCCGTCTCCCTTAGCCTGCCGCTGTCTATAGCACCATCAGGACGTCGTCAAGTCGGTGGGTCACGTCCAAGACAGAGTGGGTTGGTTTTGTAGTCTCCATGTGTTCGTTTACACGTAGCGAGGAAGAACGTACATAAGAGAAAAAGTGTGCTCCTACGGGCGCCTGTCCTGAGTTTTCTCAGGATACTTAAAGCGTTGTAGTTCCATAGAAGTAGAGCACCTTTCATAGCGCGCGCCGCACTGCTAGAATACTTACGAAGCCTCGGAGACTTCTTAAAGAAGGAAGCTACGAGTTGTATTGTTTTATCCCTGAACCATATCAGAACGTAAGTGAAAAATTAGTAATAAAGAAAAAATAATGATGGATAGGCTGCAATTAGTAAGCCAGTAATGCGGCCTAATAATTTGCCGAAACTTGAAATCAGTTTTGGTGCTTAAATTAGAAACACTCTTCCACAGGACAAAGCATGCAGACAGGACATCTTTCCTTCGTGTCTTCTGTTATGTATGAGTGTTTCTAATTTGCGCTACAAAAATGATTACGCGCTAGAAATTTTGTCTTCATGCACCCTCCAGGCCTGGAGCCAGCCCCCCCCCCCCTTAAAATTTAGATGGAGGGGCTGTTTCGCCGTTAAAAATAATGCAAATAGGTGTTTTTCAAGGCTTTCGACAAGTACCATTCACCTCCCCCCCCCCACACACACACACAAAAAGACCTTGGCTACGGGCTTGTCACTTTCCCACTCTGCCCTTCATTCTTTTCTGACGCTTCTGCCGGTGGTGTTAGCTCTGTTCTAGACCTCCTTTCCTATCTTATCAATCCATATGAGCAGGGGCGATCTGGGCTCCGTGCATTGTTACACACGCTGTCCGAGCTCCGATTAATCTGCCACGTCATTGCCAAGCGAAGCCGTGCAAAATGAGTGTCCGTTCCTGCTACGACGGCAGGGTCAATCAAACGCCTCGCACGACGCGCGTAGATCGGCGACGTCGTTCGCCGAGTTCCCCACAGCGTCGACAGATGGCGGAAGGTGCGACGGTGTGCCACGGCTTGACCGAGCTCTGCAGGTCTCCGCCTGTACATACAGTGCCACTTTGCTTGTGCGTGCGTGTCGTGCAGTTATGGTGTCGGCGCAGACGTGTGATGCGTGTTTGTGCGATCGACTAAGGTTGACGCGCCGGAAGTCCGCTGCCCCCGCTTCCGGCCTTGCGTCAACAGCTGCCCCGCGGAAGGGACGCCCACCGGGATACCCCACACGCGGCGACGACCGAATACGCCCCCGATTCTGCGGTGCCCCTGCTTTCTTTCTTGAATGTGCTGGTTCTTGTTCACGCGTAGTTTTGCTTTTGTTCATGATGTGGACGTTCGGAATCAGGCAGTTTAGTTTTTTTTCTTTTTTCCCCTGGTAGTGAGCGTTTCTCCGAGGACGCATGGAGTCGACATCACTCTTTCGTACCTTCGCATATATATATATATATATATATATATATATATATATATATATATATATATATATATATATATATATATATATATATATATATATATATATATATATATATATATATACAGCCGTTTTTACGAGCAGAGACGAAGTGCGAAAGTGTCAACTACTTGTTACATAAAGCAAGGAGAACTGTACAAGCGCGAGCTTTCTAAAATGTGTCGAATTACTTCTGTCGTGCTGCAAATTTTTAATATGCCGGGCTTCCAAAGGAAAAGTGAACAAAGAATCCAGAAGTTATTAGCGATGAAGTATAAATTTGATTGTTGACTGTAAATGTGCTTTTTACGCAAGTCCCCCAGTGAAGATAAAGATTCATCGCAAGGAAGTTTCCTGCAGCGTAGGACTGAATCGTAAAGAGATATTTCAGAGATACGTCGTGAAACGGAAACTGGAGTTTAAAAAAAAAGATAGAGACGCTGTATACCTTTATACGCGTTATGACACACACACGTACACACTCGCGCGCACGCAGGCACGCACGAATTTGTACTTCATGCTTTAAACCGAATTACGTATTTGCTAGAAATGTGATATCGCTATCTACGAGCTCACATTGGCACTAACTTCGCTATTGGCTGCTTTGTGCTGTTGTACTGACCCTACGCTAAAGCTAGCTTTTTTTTTACTTCGTTTGAAAGCGTTGTTTTAGTATTTATATATAATTGTAAATAAAGTTTCACAGAGAGAAAGTGGCCGCCACTGCAAGATGTGGGACTCCTCTGGAGCTCTTGTGGACTTGCGCCGCTTCTCTTTCGCAGTCGTGCGCTGTTCCCTCTGAGCTCGTTGAGATGACAGCTGTTCCACCGTCGGTATCCCTCTCTCAGATAAAGCACGGCTCAGCCGTGCAACCGATAAACGCGGCACATACGCTTCGGTTGCATTGAAGGCTGCTGCCACCTGGTATCCGTCTCAAGAGGCAGCACGCCTACGCGCAGAAGGCACCGCGTGCTTTCTGTTGCATCAGCTGCGGCGGCGTTTTTTTTTTTTTTTTGTTATGAGTGAGAGCTGCGAAACGCTCGCCCCTCGCTTGGGCGACTGGCTTGCGCGGTGCATCGAAAGGGTTCGTTAACACGCCGAGCTCACCTTTTCTTATTTTAATGATGCGCGTATTGCGTTTTGTTTGCCTCGTGGCTGCAGTGAAACGATTGCGCTGTTAGGCAGAACGAGCAGTTTGAAGTGAGGCTGTATTTCACCTTGGTGTGGCAGTCGCGGTGCGATGTAGGCCCGTAGTTAGGAATTGTGCGTGTGTGTGTGTGTTGGGGGGGGGGGGGGGGCTTGTTGATTGATTTGTGGGGTTTAACGTCCCAAAATCACCATATGATTATGAGAGACGCCGTAGTGGAGGGCTCCGGAAATTTAGACCACCTGGGGTTCTTTAATGTGCACCCAAATCTGAGCACACGGGCCTACGACATTTCCGCCTCCATCGGAAATGCAGCCGCCACAGCCGGGATTCGAACCCGCGACCTTCGGGTCGGCAGCCGAGGGGGGGGGGGGGGGGCTTGTTAAAATTCTCGAAACACGCCAATTTGTTTATTATTTCCGTTCGGTGAAACTTGCCCCTTTATACGTCCCGATTTCGCACACAATATGCATCACCGTCAGTTACAGAGTTGAGGATTAGATGGGGCCATGGATATAGGTTTCATCATTTCATACACTAATTCACTTACATTCTTTCATTAATGTCGCAATATAGCTAAATATAACAAAAAATGCCCCTATACTTTCCTTGTTTCAATGTGTGTCGCTTTCATTAAGTTGTACTCAAAAAAAAAAAACGAGTCTTTATTGATTCCACATGTTCCCGGTGTTAGACTACCGTCTGGTTAGCTATTTTATAAAAGGCAACATTGTGTCAATAGAGAAATAAGCTTATTACTGAACCCACAAAGTACACACTTCTCTCTACTGCACCGAATGGTACAGTCGTTGACAGGGTATGTTATATACCCGATTCTCAACTTCATGCAATTTCATAGACGTGAATGGCCCACGTCTCCGTAACTCGAAGAATCGGACAACAACGCAGGGAACGGTACAAATAGACTTAAGCAAAGGAAGCGCTGATTGCCAAATATAGTGTATTTTTACATAGTGTGTTTTTCACATATATTTTCATCGTTTCATTTTGGAAGTTGCTTTTTTTTTCTTGATGGCAGGGAAGAGCAATACGGCAGTGTAATTTCAGCGGCTAATGTCAGAGCTCAACAACAACAACTGCATTCTACATATACGTGATTTTCTTGCGGGTGGGGAGAGAACACTTATTCTAATATCAGATTCCTTTTCGGCGGAAGAAAGCGCGAAAATTTCAAAAGGAATTCTTGCGTGTGCGCAAGTTTTCCTTATACTATTCACAGTGGGTAAAAAAGATTGCGTACCTAAAATCTGCGGCATACTCATGGGGCGGCACACCCAACCCGTCCTTCCCACTTTTCCCAAAATTCGTTTTCCAAAAGATTATTTCAAGTAGGTGCCTCCCCCCCCCCCCCGCCTGTGCCGCGAAAAAAATAGGCCCCTGTCTAGAATAAAATGAAATGTGATTGTGTGCTCCGACTTGATTCGCGAAAATTGTATTGTGATATACCTTTCCTTCCATATAGACAAAAAAAAAAAACTCCGCTCCCAAAATGAAATGGTATACATTACTTTGGGTTGAAAAATAAACCCCAATACTGCGGGCCAGTTTTTTTTTTTTTTTGCACTGTTACTAAATTATTCTCGTTCGCATTATAACCAGCGTTAGATACCTTATTTGCTCCGTAACTTATAGCTGCTACACTAAGCTATTTTAGCCGAATCCACAGCGTGTGCGGATCGAGAGGCCCATGCAGGGCGCGGCTGGGCCATGCATGAGACAAGGGGCATCCTTGGCGAAACCACTGATCGAATTAGCCTAATGAAGATCCCTCCCATCCGGCCTCGTGAAGTGTACCACTCGGGAGCGCGCCTGCATGCAGGGGATACCGCGGGAGACGATGATTAGCAGACTCGCCATGCTCTGCGACGGATGGGTGGGTTCCGCGGACCTTTTCAAGCAAGCCGTATGTATGCAAAGTCCATCGAGGGCATCGTTTCGCATTCCTGTGCCTAAGAATGGCGTCCGTCAGTATACAAGAAGGGTTTGACATTTCAAGGCGCACAAAGGCGTGTACATATGAGGCGTACAGGTGTATAAAACGTGACAATGTAGCGTATAGGAACATCGACTATGGGATTATAAGGTTTAGGATTATACATTTTAGGCATATAGCCTAAATGATTGTACTAAATGTAGGAATATAGAGTATATAGCAGTGTAAGGCATGGCAGTATAGACTAAAGGTTTGGTGTCAATATTGGAGAATAGAAGATGTAGAGATGACGTATAGGAGCATATGTATGAGGGAGGTACTTCACAAGGCGTATATGATTAAATTAGGCCTTTCAGGTCCTCAGGCAGCGAGAAAATAGCACGAACAAACTTATAGAAGTTCTGCGGTGTATACATTGACTTTTGATTACGTTCAGTTGACTTTCGCTTGAGCTATACAATGATTGTCACGAAGGATTTATGTTGTTGTCGTTGTCGTTGTCGTTGTCGTCGTCGTCGTCGTCGTTGTTGTTGTTGTTGTTGTTGTTGTTGTTGTTGTTGTTGTTGTTGTTGTTGTTGTTGTTGTTGTTGTTGTTGTTGTTGTTGCAAGAGTAGGAAAGGTAGGAAAGGAAGAAAAAGCAGAGAGAGAAAATGAAATGATGTTAACCAGTCTAGAAGAACCGCTATTCTATACCACACACAGGGAAAACGGTGGGTGAGTTTTAAATATATAGAGGTAGACATGGAGAGAGAGAAATACATATAGAGTACGTCCGATCATTTTACATTTTCTTTTTCCTATACTCGTTATATTCTTCCTTATTTTTCAATCATGTTGATGAAGCAGCCGACTGAAGCGTACACTAGTCCCCTTCTTTTTTTTTTCATATATGCAAATAAAGAAAAATAGAGTTAGGGGAGGGTAAGAGAACAACGGGAGGATAAAGGCGCGAAAAAATGTTGTTGTAAATAGTATTTAAAACAGCTAAAAATGAAATTCCCGCCCTGAGTTTTTCAACTCTTAGCTAGAGACGCGCTTCGTTAAAGTCCTTCATTCTGTGCTTCGCCCTACAATGACGTGTCAGGTTTCACTGCAAAGAAAGGGGAATGGCAGTGGCATGCAGGCAATGAATACAACTAAGGTTTGCCTATAGCTGACCGATAATTTTCAAGTATTAAATGCGAAGCATTTCTTGGCAAACTTCGGCGACATTGAGTGTATATATTCATCTATCT
>NC_134705.1:196903022-196993022 GCF_043290135.1 Rhipicephalus microplus | reverse complement strand
GCTAAGAAAACTTGGGGTGGGTGGGGGGGGGGGGGGGCAGGAGTTTGATTTGGTGCACTCCTGGCTACACCACTGCCCTGCTACCCGTTACAATTGGGATGCTGATAGCATACATGCATCCATACATCCATGCACGTCTGAAATGTTTCCGTACATCACAACACGTGCATCGCAACACTCACCCTCTCCATTCTCGTGTGATGCCGTATACACGGCTGTTTTGCGAAGCCCAAGGCGCCGCACATCGGCGCGCGTATATTCGCGTGCCCGACGTGAAGGACACCTGCGACGCGTGGCCTTCCGGTTTCGCCGCGCAAAAATAGGCTTACGGGAAGACGTGTGGCAAGGCCCGCTCGTGCATTTGTGCACGAACGTCTGCAGTTCAGAAAGAGCGAAGCATCTATATGGCGCTATCCGCAAAAGAGCTTTTTTTTTCTTTCTAATTTTCCTTTTGATCGCGATGAGGGGCTATCCACTTTGGGCTCTATCCTGGTCAGGTATGGCTACTTGTTCACAATTAATCGCCATCAGATGCGACTGGGATCGAGACGATCGCGAATTGGTTGACGTCTACTTCAAACACTGTTAATTTTAGGCTGTACCGTGTAGTAGCGATTCCTTTGTTATTGCGATCAAGAAGTCCGATTCGTATCGGCCCTGATCGCGATCAAAAGTGCCGGTGTGACGCCGTTATAAATAACAGAGGAGCCGGACGAGGAACGATAATAAGATGCGCATTCCTTGGACAGATGGACTTACCCATCCCGGGGCAACAGGTGTCTGACAGCCATTGGTTTAAATCATTGCGCATCTGAGGAAAAGGAGGTGACGGGCACCACCCGTCCAAAATTCGCCTCGTATAAACACGTTGTTTGTTCACGTCGTGAGGAATGTGTAGGAGTCGTACGTCTTGAAAATTTATAAAAGAGAGAACGCTTGTATTCTTTGTGCTGAACGCCCTTTTAAAAATCCAGGGAGATCATTTAGAAACTCATGGGCGGCAGAGCCAGCATCATAGGTTGCTCATTATAGACGTATCAGTCCCAAATGTCGAGGCGACGCCGTGGAGCCTCCTCCTCCCCTCTTACCCCCCTCCCCAACCTCCTGCCACTTCATAAATAGGAGAGTCCAGGCCCTGCTTTTGCTGAATGTTCCTTTAAAGCAAAAGGCAGGAAACCAGCGCGTGAACTTGCGAAGTGCTGCCTGTTGATTGCTGCCACAGTTCGGCTGATTGTTGAAGAGCCGACCAACTGTCACGCATCAAGCACGCGCACTCACGTAACGGTCCGAAAAATAAGAACATTTTTACGCCATGTCATGCTACCTACTGGTTCAACGGAGGGGAGAAGAATGTTAGTGAGTATAAAAAAGGTAGAAGATGAATAGGGTTATATGGTCATTCTTGAGGATGAGACGCCAGTTTATGCAGCCCAGATGGTAAACATGCACAGGACAGTCCAGTGGTATACTCTGAGCCACACGAAAAGGTCTACAGGGACGATAGCTATAGCGCGAGAAGAGATCGACGACATGGAGACAAGAAGGACACTAAGGACACAAGCGCTTGTGTCCATCTTGTCTCTTTGTCGTCGTTCTGTTCTCGCGCTATAACTATCGTCATGTCATACCAACTAGCCCAAGCTGCCACACGTCTAGAGGGAAGCTTGAAGAACTTCAAGTAGATGCAAACGAATCTAACAGACAGCTACTCCATTGATTGAGCTTTACAATCGAGCCAGTTAGGCTTTCCTAATTGGAGTGATTATGGATTCGATTGGTTCGGTTTTCTCACACAGGGAAAGGAACGTGGCGTAAAAATAAGCAGAAAAAAATTAAAAACAAGTCTTTCGTTTTTCGTTCAAGAGGTCTCATTAGACGTCACATACCCATGCTGTCACCAGGAGTCGCTACCCACTCGGCGACTAACGCAACCTTCCACAAGTTTCCTCCTCCTCATCTCTCGGCCTGAGCGACAAGTGCACGACGTGGCCACCCGTTCGACCTCCTTACCCTCTCCTAAAAGGCGAGGCACAGACTCCGCCTTCGCCCCCCTTTTGTTCTCCGAGCCCTCGGCTGCATCCGTCCCCCCCACCGCTTTGCTTTTGTTGTTCGACGCAGGATCACATGCCTGCCAAGCAGCGCACTCTCTTCTTGCCAGGGCCTTCTTGCGCAGAGCCATGGTAATGAATCTCCCACTCGCACCTGCACAGCCGCATGCAGCCTTGTTTTTTTGCGCGCGTGTGTCCTCCCCTCGACGAGTGTTTCGCGCGGTGCTCCTCCTTCCGGAATTCCTGGCCATCACCGAAGCACAACTGAGGCAGCGCGCCGCATCGCATATGAGTCAGACCCCCTGGCGGCCGCATGTAGCGCGACGACGCCAAAAACAGCGCTGTTAGGCCTCGCCTAACGCCGATTCTTTTGATTCATCGATTCCATCCTGTTTTTCTGCGCGCAGTACGCAGGGAAACCGAGCTGGCGCTGAAACGATGGCGCAAGGACCTGTCGATTGGCTTCCAAGAACGCGCCTGTGCAGCTGTCGCACGAAGTACACGTGTAGGTCACGTGGTACGCAGCGCCCACCCTTCGATTACGATGACAATAATAGGAAAACGCTTTATAATTAATTGTTGGGGTTTCACGTCCCGAAACCACGCCGTAATTGTGAGGGACGCCGTGGAGGATTACGGAAATGTTCACTATCTCGTGTTCTCAAACGTGTGAATACATCGAAGCACACTCGGTGAAATGCGGCCGCCGGAGCCAGGATCCAATCCAGCGATCCGAGTCAGCGCCCCAGCACCGCAACCATATAGACCACCGCTGCGGGTCAATGATACTTTCTTAATCGATGTAACCTACTGAGAAGCGTTTAGTTGTGCAAATATGTGCTGAGGGCAACTATGGGTGGTCTACCTATATGATCACCTGTATATGCTGAGGGCAACGGTTACCTGTCATCTGACTCGCACTCTATAAGCCGACCAACAGCCATTTATACCTGTGCAGGCAAGATGAGAGGTTTTTGCCGGATGAATATTCGTATAGTTGTGCACCTTCGACCGGTAATCTACGACTTGTTTATTCACGCTAATTCGTTTAATTCGTTCCATGTTATCGATTCCTAAATACAAACTTTTGGATTTTTCGGACAAAATAGAAGCGCCCACGTTGAGTTCGTGATGAACATGGAGTGGTTGAAGAGAAGCGCTGATAATAATGTTGTTGCGCTGATGTTTTCTAGTTTTGCTACATAATAAGAGCGGCGTATAGCTGTGGGCCTACCGAGTTTTTTTTATTACCACAGGCCGGTTAGTTAAAAAAAATAGCCTATAGTAACACATTTCTGGTTAAGGCAACATTTTGCCCGCCAACAGCCTCGGAAAGTAAGCCAAATTGACTGCATGTAGTCAGGTCTGGCAACCTTGTCGGCGACGCGCTTAATCGACAAGCATGTTTGCGCACTCTTCTCCCTTCATCGTATAACGCAGCCGTGAATAGAATACGGAACCTTTAACGAAGTCCAATCAATAAGGCTAGGCACACAAATTCCCATTTTACTATTATTCAGAGCAACAAATGGATCAGCGAAAATGCACAGGCTACGATGGAAACGTCGACAGGTTATTTGTTTTGTGGTACCTGTAGTCCACGGTCTCCAAGAAGAAACACAGACGACGAAGGCGTCATTTTCATATCGATGGAGACCGCTGAAGTACATGCAAGTTCCAGAAACTCGTAGCACATATTGACGCATGCGTACCTGCATGAATGACGACATAAGACACGCAAAAAAATGATTATAACAAACGTAAGACAACAAAGTGGTTCAATGAGCTATGATTGTAATACTCGCCTCTATACTTGGTAGCATTCAACGCTTTTAGCGGAAATATACAGTACAGATATAAAGCAAAAAGCGGAAGCTTGTGTGGTTCCAGCGTACACACGCGCACACAGACGCCTGTAAACGTGACGCTATGAGCGTCATTTCGTTTGGTATTTTCGTATTTCGTAATGTACTCTCTCACAGCAGGGTGCTGATTTGAGAGTGACGTATCAACCCTCCTCATTCGTGCTTCGCATATCATCGAATGCCACTGTACGTGGGATCTGCCAATTTTTCCGCTCGTTCTCTCCAAATGATTCCTTACTCCATATCAATCACGCATTTGTGTCGTAGTCGGACCACACGGCATCCTATTTTCACATCTATGGCCGCTGAAACAGTAGCGCTCTCAGACTGGCGGCACCCAATTGTTTAGCGCTGGCTCCTGACACCGACCGTCCTAACCCGTTACACACACACTCTCTCTCTCTTCTCTTCTCTCCTCTTCGCATTGCTTCTCTTTCTGGATGAACGCAGGCGGTGCCGCCTCGCCTTGGAAGGGGCACACTTGGGAGGCACGGGTCGACGGCGACGGGGCGTCCCGCGCGCAGGGCGCGCAACTTCTTATCGCGACGTCATCCAATGGGAGACCGTCTCCGGTTTCCTTGGGGCGGTCGTCGCGTTCGCCCCCTTTTGGGCGGCGAGGGGGGGGAGAGCGCCTCGATCCCCCCCCCCCCTCATCAACTTCTCCCCTTCCAACTCTCGGCGGCGCGCTAGGTGGAGAGAGAGGCTTGTGATGGCAAGTAACAATAACGCGGCCTCCGCGCCTGCCTGCCCGCTGTCGCTGCAACTACAACAGCCCGATTCTTTTTTTCTTTTGTGGAGCGCGCCCTGTATTCCTTTAGACAATGCGGCCCATCGTCCGTTCGTGCAAGAGGCATCCGCTTTTCCCATGCTCGCGAAGAGGGAGGAGGGGGGGTTACTCTCAGGGTTGTCAACAATAAAATCCGTGCAACGACGGCGCGACGTCGGCCGGCGAGCCGCAATCCCGATCCTCAAGGACGTGTGACGATCCAGACGAGCTGGCGTCGTCTAGCTCGCTTTTCGACTTTGCGCGGCATGCACCCCTCCCTCCGCCTGGTTGCGCATGCGCC
Source organism: Rhipicephalus microplus (assembly GCF_043290135.1). Classification (NCBI taxonomy): domain Eukaryota; kingdom Metazoa; phylum Arthropoda; class Arachnida; order Ixodida; family Ixodidae; genus Rhipicephalus; species Rhipicephalus microplus. Next base: position 196,988,042 of record NC_134705.1, on the reverse strand, counting down.
GTGCTGCGGGACCGTCGCTGAGATTTAGGTGCACTGGCTGCGTCGGCGGATGAGTTGGGATATGTACACAGGCGTGCTATGCAGACTGCGTTAGCCGCTGGTTTAGTTAAGCGTATCAGATCAGGCTATGGCGGGGTTTGTGCGGCGGATGTCGCGGCGCCGGTGTCGATTGTCTCTGTCTGTCGCCGATGGCTGCTGCACTAGGCGTCGAGTATTCCCAGGTTTGCGTGCAGAGAAATATCCCATAGAGTGGACAGGTGGACAACAGCCGCTGTAGCTAGATCAATACAGCAACGGAAGCATTATCAGAAGATTGAAAGTTTGGTCTCTGCTGGTGGACAGCTGTCTTTTCGTCCATTTTAATTTATTCACATTTGTATCATAAGCACAGGACTGGGTTGAATGGCGGAACACGGGAGAGGCTTTTGTCCCTCAGTGGCTGCAGTTGATTTAATGATGATGAGAATGATATCGCGATTACTAAAGATAATGTCCCCTATACTTTCCCTGGCTTCATGGTCGGTCGGTTGGCATTCAGGTTGCGTCTGACAGAGAAAGATGAACTTCCGCCGCTTCCTATGAACCACCACCACATCCTAAGGCGGTTCTCGTAAGTATATTGTAGCCTTGTGATACAATGCCATCATTGTTAAAAAAACACTTAACTAAAGGACACCCAATACCATGAGAGGCGGTACAAATGTAGAAAACCTGAACTCTAGGCGAACAAATAATTTCGGTAAAGCCAATATCGAATTAGGTCTGAAATAACATGTTGATGGAATATCGTGAAGTCGTCAGAGTTGTCTCACAGTTGTCTAAGACTGTGTTAAGTAAGTTGTCCCAATGACGAGGCAGAATGACAGCGCGCACTTCAATGCGGAACTGAATGTCTCGCAGCAAATCCCTAATCGCAGTGTGACGATTTCCTGTCAAGTCAATTAGAAGTCACCGCATTCTTGCTAAAGCTCGAGTTCCGCGTCCCGTCCTTTCACCAAGCTTCCCAATAATGCTGTGATGCTGTGCAATCGAGAAATCGCCCTAAATGTCGCTGTCGATTTATCTGCGAACCTTCATTATCAGCGGCATCTCTTTTTGAAAAGAGATATATGACTGCTTCTAGATACGAAGCCTGGCCGCATTCTCATTTGCTGCGCCTAATTGCATTGTTTGACCGATTGTTCATCACTATAATCAACTCGGAGATCACAATCAGTGCTGATTGCAGACGCGATTACGCTATATGCAGGTGGTCTTCTCCTCTGAAGTGATCCATGACTATTGGTTCAAATTTGCCAATAACCCCTCCTGTATCACACGTTCTCTTTTTCTAGAACTGCCTAAACCTTTGCATCCACTCTCCTGTAGATAAGCCGTCCCAATGGCCATTCCTGAGGTGGGACTGGCAGCATTTCCCGGCAATGGTATATTACCTCTTATCGTATGGAATGATCGTGCCAAAAGCGTACACAGCAATAAATAAGTATGAAAGTCAAACACTGTTTACTCTACAACCATAATCCGCGGAGATATATCACCATCCCCAGCTGATTCAGTCTGTCGATCATGTTTACTTGACCACCCCTCTCGTTATATTTTCAAACCAACACCCGTGCACACAGGCAACTATATACGAGTTCTGAGTACTGATTTTCAGAGGATGAACATTCATTCGCATAGAAACGTCAAGTTTCAGGTGAGAGCAAAATAGCACCATCGCGGTAATTCTCTTGTGGTTGCCATGAGACTGATGGGCAATGCCACCAGAGGGAGGCTCAAAGGAAGGACTCATGCATGTCGTCGAAGGACGAGTCTTCTGCCGGCCTTCTGTCCTGCATGTAGTCGCATTTTCAGTGCAGCCTAAGAATCTCTTTAGGTCGTTGGAATTACGCATGTACGCATTTTCTTGTAAAGGAACACGCCACCTATTACCTTCGTGTTGACGTTGCGCCTCAGATATGCGTAATATTAGGTTTTTGATCGACAATGTTCACAAGTATAAGCGCAACCACTAGTTCAAGATGGCTGGACGTTCAGCAAGTACATAAACTTTGGCCGGGTGACTTAATCGTGCGACAAATAGACAGACGGATGGACAGACGGACAGACAGACCAAAATTTCTGCGTTCAAGTAAGAAAAAAAAATTAGCACAGCTTGCAGAAAGTCGTGCAAGGCTGGGTCACACAGCTATAGTGGGCACCTGGCTCATCCTGACTTGACTATGCATTAACCCTCACACTTCCCTTGTTCCCTCTCTATGTCATGCTGTAGTACTATATTATGATACGCATACTATATATGTTATGCTATATACTATATAAATATGCTTGCTTCTTATATATTCGTTATATCTCTGTCTGTCTATGCCCGTAAGCAAATCTCTACCATAAAAGCCCTTGTGTCTCCTATTATACGTATGGGCCACAGAACTTGGGCAAATCGCACAGCTACCCACACAGGTCCACTAAATATTAACAAAGGAATACTCGGGCGGTGAAACCCGTTTAAGGGCTGAACGTTCCAGCTTCCCGTATTAACTATACCCTCATTGAGTGCTTGGGTGGTGATGGAGCACGTACGGGTGCATGGTGATCATCAGTTTTGTCTGCTATACACGGCAGACTTTAACCATAAAAGCTCAGCGGGAAACAAAAGAAAGAAATTTGCTGTTGTTGCGATCAACATTTCGAACTTCATGCAGTGTTTTTTCCTGCATTATGTTTGCGTGTGTCGAACAAAATACTGCCACTAATTTACGGCTGCCGTGTAACGCGGCCTTTGGAAAAGGTGGACTTCAGGCACCTCGTGATTGACTGACGTTAGGGGTGGCCGGGGGTTAGGTTGTTCTACTTTTCTATTGTTTTTCCTCCCACAGTATAACAATAGCAGATTGGTCAATCGCCCCGCCACGGGGGTCTAGCGTTGATGGTGCCTGAAATCTGACCCCCAGGACAGGGGATCGCTAAAATAGTCGAGACCAGTGTATACCTATATTTTGGTGCGCACGCTAAAATCCCCTATAAGTGGTCAAACTTTCGGGAGTCCACCACTATATACGGCGTCTCTCATACTCATATCGTTGTTTTGAGACATTACACCCCAGCGAAAAATTCATAAGCTTGGCCAATTTTATTGTTGTTATGTGACTGGCCGTAACGTAGAGAGTTATTAAGTGCGCACTTCCGCTGTCGTATGCTGTCGTCGTCACTTTGTGTAACGCAGACAAAATCGCGTATTAATTTTTTTCAGAAAAAGAAACTAGTAAATAAAGAAAAAGAGAGAAAGAACAGAAAGAATAGATAGATAAATAGAAATAGTCTGAAAAAAGACAAAGAGAGGAGAAAATAAAGGGGAAACAGAAAAGAAAAAAAAATGGCTCAGATCTGAACCTTCTTCAGGCTTGGCACTGCAGTGAAGCTGCCCCACCATTTCTTTTTCTCGACATGTTTGGGTTTCGTATCACTTCATTTTATGTGAACTATATAGTTTTATGTGACCACACTCTATAGTGTGTGTTTTCGTGTCGCGATCTACACGTACTCACTCCGGGCTCATAAAATTTTTTGATGGCTTGGCTTACGTGCCCCTTCCGTAGTTAAGCCTATTATTTTATGTTATTTTTATTTTCATTGCTGAGATTTTCACGAATTCTGTTATTTCGTGAAAAGGTGTAGCTGGTGCTATATTAAAAATGCCATCATATCCATAACAAAGTATAATCGTAAATAAAAAAAAGCGCAACTTCAACTAATAACGTCGTGAAGGCTGCTTAAAAAAACTCAGTTGATGGCATCAGTTTTAGCGTGGCCATTGACGAACATTGCAAAACGAACGATGTTCTCGGACAGTTATCGGTTGGTCCTCCTCTCTGCTTCACCTCGTATGCTCTCTACGTAGCCTCGTATTTCCTCTCCTCCCATCATTCCATCTTCACCCTATCTACGTTTACACCCTTTCTTTACCAAGACTCAACTCGCTACATACACTCTTAACCAGGTCCCAGTGAAATTCTGGATATATATATATATATATATACAGTAAACCACACGAAAAGGTATACGGCTTCCTTGCTATATGTAGACCTTTAAACGGGACCTAGATGATTCAGAGTGCTATATAGCATTCACCCTCATCCACTTGCTTTTACCCACGCTCTACCTCTCGTCAGGCTACTCTGCCCCCCTCCCCCGTCTGCACTTCTCCCTCATCCCTCAAGGAGCGCAGTTGTGTCCACGCAAGAGAGACAGTTACTGCGTTGCTTTACCATTCTCTCTTAAGCCCTGAACACACGTGCGCGTTTCAGCGTGTGGCTTTTTGACGTGGTGGCGCGCCTTCTCTCCATGGAGAAAGAGGAAACGCGACTAAGCGAACCTTCGTTGCCCTCTCTCTCACCATAAGGACAGAGCGCGCTGCTAGGTAAAAGAAACAAAAAAAAAACAAGCACTGACTGGTTGCAAAGTGCAAGTGTGGTCAAGGCATGGCTTCCGAGATTGCGGGCGCGCGGCAGAGAGTCACGCTGCGCGCCCGCAATCTCGGAGGCCACGCCGCGCGCTCGCAATCTCGTATGTACGTGTTGTCAGGCCTTCAGACTTTCGCCCTGATGGCCGGACTCGTGACCTCCGAGATTGCGGGCGCGTGGCGTGGCCTCCGAGATTGTGGGCGTGTGGCGTGTTTCTCCGCCGCGCGCCCGCAATCTCGGAGGCCACGGTTCCGGCCATCAGGGCGAAAGTCTGAAGGCCTGACCACACGTACGTGTTGCAGCGAAGACTTGGCGCCGCGCCCTCTCCCTATGAAGTGAGAGGGCGAGCAGCTACACAAAGCTGCCCGCCCTCTCTCAGGGCTTTAGATGCCTCGTGAAACAAGGAAACTGACCGGCGCTCCGTGTTGGCGCCTCCCATCGTCGTCGTCGTGACGAGTGCTGCAAAAAGTCATCATCACGCGATGTCGTCATCACGATGTCGCATGTCGCCAGAATTTGCGACGTCATCACATGCGTATTAGTTTAGTCAATCGCGGAAGTAATGCTAAACCGCATTAGGTACAGAAACCTTTAATATGGTGGTGGCGCAGAACTAAAGGAAAGACGATATCGTTCGTCTTCCTGCAGGGCTTAAAAGACGGCGCGAGTACTTTTTTTGTTTTGTTTTTCACAAGAATCTCTTTTCGTCAGGCCTCGATGTTGTAGCTGGGCTAGAAGGTATAACTTTATGGATTCCCAAGAATTAAGGTCAGCCTTAAACAGCCCCGTTTTTTAAAATGCTTCAATAGTTTACGGCAAGCGTCAGCGCCTTCGCCGGTGGTGAAATAAACTCAATCTGTCTGTCTCTCTCTCTATCGATTAGTGTTGTTCCGAAACGTCATCTTTGTGTCCGATTGTTTCACAGCTCATCACCTGTACGTGTGTAAGTCCCAGGTGACTTCGGGCGTCTGCGTCCTTGATTAGTTTCCGAACAATGGCTCCATTGTGCAGTTTTTGTGGTCGCAGTGTTTACGCGTGCGTTAACTCGACGTCGTTGTCCCGGCTGCTGATGACACTGCCGCCGATCGAAGAGCACAATGGCAAAATGAAACTCCTTTAGCAGTGGTCCTATTGCGCTCGTTTTGATGGAAATCGTGTTTCAGTATAAAACTCGTGCGCGTATCTTAATTGGGAAGTAGTTTAAGGGATGACCCTGTAGTCGTCTCGTGTCTCACGTTGACATCACGTTCAATATGCATAAGCCCAATGGCTTGCAACGTCTAAATTCTAAAAGAGGGACTCGCTCACTGAATTTCATGCCGACTGGTCGTGCCCCCGCGATCTCCGACGACAGCGCAGCTCTGGCTGACTGGCTCGCCCTACGCCATCTCCAGACACCGACAAGAGCTCTCGCCAAGTGGTGCCCCGTCCTCGGACTCCTGCGACCGTGTCCATCATTCTTGTCTTCTCCTTACTTCCGTCGTTCGCTGTCCTTCCGCCTCGCTCTCTCATTTCTCTCTCTATCTTTCTACCCTTTATTCCTATCCTTTCAATCCCTCCTTACCCCATCCCTTGTGAGCACTTTTGAGGTGTCGCACTCTGAGGCAGACAGTTACGGGGCTCACTTTGGTCTTCTTTTCTGTTTAAGAATCACATAAGAAAGAAAGAATTCTAAAAGACAGGACGTATACAAACATGTCGGACAAAAGAAAGAAGGCAAGACACCACGAACATATATGAAGATGCGCACAAGAGCGAGCAAAAAAAAAAGACACTAAAACTTATCTGTGCATGCAATAAGGGAACATACGACGGTGACGCACGTGGGTGCCTCTACGTGAAAGATAACTGTTGAGGCATTTGATTTCTTCTTTATTCAAGTTAATCGACGGTTGGCTCACCCATTCGCTATCCGCTATTATCGATATGTCGTGCCCCAATCAGCAGACGGGTTGCTTCACTACCATGCGGGCGTGAAACTGGGCATCGTCGAATATTGGCGTGTATTCACGTTCGCGAAGATGTAATGTTTAGGGAGGCTTACCTTGTAATCTTACGTTCCAATAATCTCCGCTCCTACGTAGGACAGGCGGGACGCTACATTAGCCGGATGTTATCGGTTAATGCATGCCCCTAAAACAGTGCAATATTTATGAATATCTGAGTACTGAATGCTTACTCTATACAGACGTATAATTCACTACAGTCATTTCTTCCCAGAACTTCAGCCGAATGAAGAATCTGCCGTCGTCAATTGTAAAAATTCGTCATTCATATTCAAAAAAAGCAATGTTAAATTGGTCTAGTGTTGTGAATTTTCTTTCTTTGATAATTAGCTTGTTCCGAGCTTGCGCCGTTTTTGTTATTATTATACGGTGCTAATCAACTTACCCAACTGAGCTTAAAGTTTTGTATTACCAATGTTTATATCAATGTCATTTATTTCTTCTTGTTCCTTTGGTTTTTTTTTCGTTGCTACTGTACTCAATTCATTGGTTTATATGCGTTGTGTTTCTTTCGTCATTTCTATGCGCCTTTTTATAAGTAACTGTTCTTGCCCCTCCCCTGTATAACGTATTGTATTTACTGTGAGAGCATTTCAAATAAATAAAAATAAATAAATAATTTAAGAAGAAAATGTGAACATAAAACACCTTAGCAAACTTTCTGGAGGTGTATATGGCAGAAAAATTGCAGTAATCGCAGTGAGTGTCGAAAAACTTGAACAAACGCCTCTGCTTAGTATATAAAAGATTTGATATTGAATAAAAAACGATACTCTACGATTGATTTTTCTAGAAGAGATCACTCGACGAGATTCTACGTATTTTTGAAAGACTCTCACGTCACAAAAAAAAATGTACGCCAAATTATTTTAGCAACTCACTCTTGTCGATGCAAGGAATCAGAACAATTTTTTTTTCTAGTGCCTTTGGTCGCTGAAATGGCTGAATCGTTTGGCGTGGACCTACTCGAAGTAAACTCAGGTGCTCGGCTTTCGCCCCGGTTCTAACTGGCTTAGATGTTTTTGCTAAAACTACAAATTTATATACGGAGATCTGTGGAGTGGCTTGTAATCTATTTCGAAACACCTCAACATCAGGCGCTACGGCCTCTATCAATCCGCAATTAGCTTGAGCCAAACCGCTGGTATACAGTGTTTCTTGGCCATTGAGTTAATTATGCAAGAATAACAACGGGGCACAGACGACACATGGTCTAACCGAAGTTGCATCAACTCTTTGCGCAGCCTACGGTGTCACTAATATTGATCTATAGGAACCATCTGCCCGTGTGCGTACACCTATATCTGCATAGTTGAACGGGGTAAAGCCCTTACATCAGAAGTCTTACCTGACACTTCTATAAAATGCATCATGTGACGCACCAGGCGTGCTTGTTGACCGACTGCGAGAAAGTTGCGTCTCGTGCCACGTTTAGTTTGCTTAATGAGAGAACAATTAGCCGAGGGAGTAACTAATGTTGTTGTTTAGAGGTTAGACGGGGTTGCATCTGCTGCTAAGTTTAGAACTATGTTGTTGAGGGTTTTTTCGTCGAAAACTTACCGTCAGCTATGAACGCGTGCAAGCGCGTGATAGGAAAGCACTAAGGTTCTAGCTTTGTCTCTCAAAAACCACTACATACATATATACATAAATCTATACATGCCTTCATACACACAAACATACATACATACATACATACATACATACATACATACATACATACATACATACATACATACATACATACATGCATACATACATACATACATACATACATACATACATACATACATACATACATACATACATACATGCATACATACATACACACATACATACACACATACATAAATACATACATACATACATACATACATACATACATACATACATACATACATACATACATACATACATACATACATACATACATACATACATACATACATACATACATACATACATACATACATACATACGCGCACATTACTGGCAGGTGTACTGCTGTAGCCATTATATCCCTCATGCGAAATAATTAGATTATACCTTAGTGACTAATGCGCAACATCGCCTAACTCATAGCTCATATAAAAGTCTGCCGAGTCCTGACAGACATATATATACGAAGGTGTTTGAAGATGTCTGTGAATGTAAGCTTTCAGTGGGTTCCTCAACCTCTCCCATCTGGCACGCTATATAGTTGTGAATTCGTTCAGATGTTTTTGTAGATATCTATTAACTCAGAATAGTCTATGCACACACGTCGGCACGCATTATACTTACAGGCATACAATTACGGACAAGAAATAGCCTATTTAGTGAAGTCTCGTCGACGTCTTTAAATTGTCAATTTTCCAGTAAGTTTCTGCAGCTTTGCCTTCCGAATCTGCATGAGTGCCATGGGCCGTACGATGACCCCGCGTGCAGAGAAACGGTGAGCGCATGTGGTGATCTACAAAAAGAAACGTCGTCGCGTGCGTCGTATACTAATGACGAAGCGTATATAATCAGCGCAGCTGGCGTTCACTATACGCACACTTGTCTCGGAAATACGGCGACCGCAGAGGTGGAAGCGCTTGGGCGCGGCGACTTCGCCGAACGGCGCTCCGCAGCCGCGCAAAGCAACTAAGCCTCCGAGATCGGCCGCTCTGCGCATGCGCCGGGGTTGAAAAACAACTGAAACCCACTTGTGTTGCGGCTGTGCTCTGTTACGCCTGCTTGCGTTCGAGGGGCGACGCGTTTTATTTTTCGCCCGCCGCGGATGCACCGTGCAGTTCATATAACGTTCTGGCTATCGTATCTTTCTTTGTCAGTGCGTAATGTGTCATGGCTGGTGCCAACGACCTGCAAAGCAAGCTGCGTAGCTTCGTTTTGCTATTCGCCCCATAAGCCGAGGAAAAAAGTGGCTGTAAAAAATATCTGTGCCTGTTTAGTTGCCGTTCCATTTGATCTTCTTTCGGGCGTGAATGTGGCTCGGCGCGGCTATATATCTTTCGACGAAGCGTTTCCATGTGCTGAATGTTATAGGTGGCGACGCTGTGAAGATTGATGATTTGTATGCGAGGTTTCACGTCCCAAAACCACCGTATGAGAGACGCCGTAGAGGAAGGCTCCGGAAATTTCGACCACCTGGGGTTGTTTAACGTGCACCCAAATCTGAGCACACGGGCCTTCAGATGTTCCGCCTGCATCGAAAATGCAGCCGCCGCAGCCGGGATTCGATCCCGCGACCTGCGTGTCAGCAGCCGAGTATACCATAGCCACTAGACCACTGCGGCGGGGCATTCTGTGAAAAGAGAAAGGCATGCATGCGCAACTTGTATATGCTGTACCGGTCTTGCCGGGGTGAATCGTATTATTAATTATTTTGATTATGAAATATCTGGGTGTGCACTATGATTGAAGCATGGGGGACGAGTATGTTACAACAATTGTGGCGACACTGCCATTCCTCAAGCCTCCGTGACTATAGTCTCTTTTTGTTTGTATATATATGAGTTCTTCCAAGACAGATATCTGGTTTGACAGATTCATTAACTGAGTAATGTTATGTAAAGGACAGCGCTAAATACTCGAGCAAACAAACCCCGTTGTAAAGGCTCCGTGAGCTCGCCAACATATTCACGCAATCGCTCGAACAGTCGTTTCAAGACAAAGCCATAGACGCTTCACGAAACACGAAAAGTGGGCGTCGGCATCAATGCAAGTGGTCACGTATAATGACGTCAACACATGCATGATGTCATCATGGCGTTACTATGACGTCATCACATGATGCCATCTCGTGGTGAAACGTGAGCCGATCCCGACGTCAGTGTGAAATGACGCTGTGTGCAGAAAAGCGATTTCAATGAAGAAAGGCGCATCATCATCATCATCATCTTTATTATTCAGCGCCCCCAGTAGTTATACGTCACCTGCGGGACTAATGTTACTGCTACTACCACCACCACAACCACCACTACTACTGTACTACTACCACTTCTTTTGCCCCACCGAGGTGGTCTAGTGGCTATAATGTTCTCGGCTGCTGACCCGCAAGTCGTGTGATCGAATCCCGGTTGCGGCGGCGGCATTCTTGACGGAGGCGAAAATGCTGTAGGCCCGTGTGCTCAGATTTGGGCGCACGTTAAAGAACCCCAGGTGGTCGAAATTGCCGGAGCCCTCCACACAGCGTCTCATGGTGGTTTCGGGACGTTAAACTCCACATATCAATGATGTCAATACCACTTCTTCTCTTCTTCTTGGTGTTCTTCTACTATTTACTAGTACTGCCACTCTACAGTTACTACCATTTTTTCTACAACTACTACTCCTACTGCTACTACTACTGCCACTACTACTACACTCTATGATGACAATGACGAGGACGACGCCGACGACACTAGTTAGACAAATACACGTAGGTTCGCTGTGATATTGTCGCGAGCGAAACAAAACAGGCAGCCAGGAGATCAGGCCATATCAACCACAAAGCGTTCTCTGCTTCATCTTACCCAAACGCTCACGTGTCATGGCGGTTCTTTGTAAATGATGGTATCTGTAAATATATTTCAAGCATATCGTGCGTTTAACACTTGCTCAAGCCTTCTCGGTATATATACCATCGATTTATTGGGCGTAGTAAGTTTCACTTCTAAATCTGGTGTCGGTACAGCCCTCAGTCGTTGTTGGCGTGTACGGATTTTCCCATTTGTGCCACTGCCGCATTGCATCCGACCTGGAAATCTCGTTCATCTCGAGAAGCAGTCGAAGGAGGCGCCCCGCTTCCCTTTCCGTGCGTCCGTTGCGGCCGCCGCCCCGCATGCATGCAGTTCCTGGTTGTGAAGGAACGTTTCATCACCCCTGGCTCCTTCCGATCGATAGCGAAACGCCTTGCGAGCGTACAGCACTGTGCTATTTTTGTATACAGTGAACGAGATGCGAATGCGATGCTACTACACTGCCAGGACTACTAGTCTACGCTGAAGGAGATGCTATACTACACTGCGAAGACTATTCGTCGACACTGAAGCAGATGCTATGCTACACTGCGATATTCGTCGACACTGAAGCAGATGCTATGCTAAGCTGCGAAGCCTATTCGTCGACACTGAAGCAGATGCTATGTATACGCTGTGAAGACTATTCGTCGACACTGAAGCAGATTCTATGCTACACTGCGATATTCGTCGACACTCAAACAGATGCTATGCTACGCTGCGAAGACTATTCGTCGACACTGAAGCAGATGCTATGCTACACTGCGAAGACTATTCGTCGACACTGAAGCAGATGCTATGCTACGCTGTGAAAACTGTTTGTCTGTATGCACTCAAGGAGATGCCGCTATGCTACACTGCGAAGACTATTCGTCGACACTGAAGCAGATGCTATGCTATACACCGCGAAAGCTATGCGTCGTATTACACTGAAGGAGATGCTGCTATGCTACATCGCGAAGACTTTTCATTCACCCTGAACAATGGGAGGAGGGAATCATCCGTGGCTTCACAACAAGATGCTGTTCGGTCTGTGTTTGTTTATTCCTGTTTATCACGCCATGCAGTTTGTTTGTTTGTTTTTTGTCTGAGGGACTCGTTTCTTTCGTTAATCGCACCCGCTGTGGTCGCATTTCCGGTGGGGGCGAAAAATCCTCGAGGTCCGCGTGCTTAGGTTAAGTTGTAAGTTACAGAACCCCAGGGGGGACGAAATTTCTCCAGTCATATAACGGCGTCTCTCGTGATCAATTAGTGATTTTCAAACGTTAAAGCCCATCAGTTATTATTATTGTTTGTCCGATTGATTCGGTTGTGTCTAACAAACAGACTGTTATGCCAAGAAATGCTAGGGGGTCATTATTTGTAGTTTTTAACTATAGCATAATAGTCAGGGCACACATCACAAGGCATCAAAGCGCACATCTATGGGTGAAAAAGCATCCTTTCCGCCGGTGGAATCCAAACCCGCGAACTTCATGTTGGTAGGCGTCCACATTCGAAGGTTGTCGATGCAGGTACCACCTATTTCGTTCACTTTAGTATACCTTGCAATTTATGTCATAATTATTACAATGCAGTTAAAACCACCAAATAATGTCCCCCGTACTTTTTTCTTTTCCGGTTTGTCGGTTCGATTCGTTTCGTTACAACGCGGTGTTGTCTCGGAGGACCTAATGAGTGTATAGATAGTTGGACGTATAGACTTAACTAGTCTGCAAGGAAGCCACTTTAGGACAACATAACGAAGCCAAGGAAGATAAAGCGAAAGAAGACATTGTTGGTGGGGGCATAATTTGTAGCTCCTAACTGTATAAAAACGTGTTGAAGGGAAAAGTTGGTGGTGTATAATCGATATAGCTATAATACATTGCTCAGGGAAATTCAGCGTTGTAGTGACGCGCCATTGTTATAAGCTTCCGCTTCTTCTCAACTAAGACAATCATCATGAGAGTCGACCGTACTTGAGGTGCGAATTCGCAAAACTGCCGTGGTTCAGATAGACTAGTGCTTTGTAGATGATGTGAACAAATGGCGAAAGTTAGGTATATGTGGATGGCTTGAAATTGCAACAACAACAACAACAACAAAAAATCTCGCAGAGTTCCTTATACGCATTCGCTTCAGAAAACTCGAAGGTTAAAACCTTCTTCATTTTTTCTCCCCCTCCTTCCTCTTCTTTTTTTTACTTATTTTTCTCACGATGTTTTGAACCATCACACCTAAAAGCTTTCTGCACTTAGCGTGCAGAAAGCTCCGGCATCGTAAACATTCGAAGCTTTCTGTACATCGCCTGGCTTCGCACTGCCTTCGTGATCGGCACACCTTTGACCAAGTGACGACGTTTACTGCACGTTTCGATGTACCACAGCATCTAAAATATTTATGCTGATACTCCGGAAGTCATTAAATGCAGCATAATATTTTCATTGATGCTGAGGTACATTGAAACTTGCAACTAAACCATATCGCCCAAATCGCTAGCCGGGACATTGAGAAAAACTTACATTTATTTTGCTCTGATCTGCTTTGCTGGGAAGGTTGTCCGTAAACACCAGTCAGGCAACAGCAGCTTCTCAGTGCGTCTGCAAGGCAGCGTCAGTTCGGCTTTCAACACAATTAGACTCGCTAACTCGCCAACTGGCTGGCCCCCCGAAAAAAATTAAAGGGGCCGTACCAGCCTAGAGAGGTAGTGACTTCGTTGGAAAGGTTGTCAAATATCGCTTCCATGATTATATCGTCAACGACGTCGGGCGCTCTGTACCTTAGGGGCCATTCGGTTCGTGCGTGGAGCCCATCGCCAACCTTCCTATGTCGTCGAGCAGTGAGGCGCCCTTGTTTTGCTTAGCGCACAAAAGTGCCCCTTTCCGATTTGAAAAAAAAAAAAATGCGTCGTGGTCATTTTCGACAAAGGGATAAAAAAAAGTAACGAGATAGCCGCGTCCATCACTAGTATTGCGATATTGAATCAGCATTGGCGTAAACCATGGAAAGGGGGAGGGGGTCAGGGGGATTCAGGATGGAAGGGACACCCCTTGCAAGTGTCCCCGCTTCAGATTTAGCCTTATAGCATCATACATTTCAATTACTTGACGGTTAGATAAAGCGCATTCAACTTTTAAAGGCTCATTATGTTTTAGTATGTACATGTGTTCAATATCTCTCAGCTGTGTAAACTACAAAGGTTTGCAAAAGCCACACGACCGGCTCGAAGAAGACTAAATAGAACAATGCAATCGCTTGAGTTGGTACTCCATGGTCGTTTTGAAATTTTTATTTCAAAGCATGACTTATTCCTATTTAAAAAAGTAGCACATGTATAAAAACAACATGGCTGTCAGTTTGTAATGTGTGTCTTCTTTTGTGATTTTTATGGAATCACGCCATAGTTAATCAAGGTTAGCGTGCGACCGGCGGACATGGCCTTGCCATAATTTTCAGACAACTGCCCCGCCCGGTTCTCTCTTTTCTGATCATATGGAGCTAATAAATAAAGCACAAGTGTTTCACAGCTGAGGTGCAAATACACTTTCTTAAATACTTGTCGATACAGATAGATACAGATACTGAACAGAATGTCAGATAAACTATATGACGCGACACTCTTCTATCGCTTTACTGCCCAGCCGTGTCACTGGCGTAATATCACGGCACGCATCGGCGGAAGCTTCGTTTCACCAACACCGAGAAACACGTGTGGGCGTTCGGCTGTCTTCGCGCCTGACATTCAGGGGCCTTTCCAGCCCTGAGGTTCTCGCTTGCTTGCCTGCTTCCGCCGCCGGGTTTCGTAAAAGAAGTCGCAAGGTTCCTGCCGTCTCTTGTAATTTCCTTAAAGTATTGCCTCTCGGAGGCCTGAGAATTTTGTTTGCCTGAGACAAACTATTTGTTATTATTATTATTATTATTATTATTATTATTATTATTATTATTATTATTATTATTATTATTATTATTATTATTATTATTATTATTATTATTATTATTATTATTATTATTATTATTATTATTATTATTATTATTTGCCGCAGCGTTGCTTGCATGAACTGACACGTCTTGGTGGGTTGACTCGGATAATTTTCTTAGACCGTTTGTCGAAGGCCGACACTGATTGGTCCGATTTAGACACCGCTTCTTCAATTCACATCATCTCTCTATGCCCTGCCTCGTACCCATCGGATGTGCTCACACTCGCAAACGAACCTGCACCAGTGTATGCTGCTTAGGGAAAGTATATTGAGATTTTTTTTAAACAATAACTGGGCGTTGCAGATGTAGACAACTTTAATAGATCCGGAATTTACAACGTTATTATCTGTTTAATAATAATAATAATAATAATAATAATAATAATAATAATAATAATAATAATAATAATAATAATAATAATAATAATAATAATAATAATAATAAATAGTTTGTCTGGGTTTCTTGTTCCAGCACGACAATATTATTATGAGAGACGGTTGTGAAAGACTGGAATTTTGAGTGTCTGGAATTTTCTTGCGTAATAATGTACCAACTAGCACAGCAACAAAAACTCCTATGTTATAGCTTCTAGCCGCGTTCATCAATACGTGGTCTGCAAAATGTTGCCCCACACAACAGTCTTCTCCCGTATCTCAAAAACGTATCCAAAAGTTTTTTGTTTTGTTTGTTTAATGCCAGTGCCGAATTCCGTTTTGGAGAGATGGAAACGCCCCTCAGTCACCGCGTCTTGACACCGCATACTCGAGCGTCATCATCGGTGACGTTGCGATACATGATTATTCGGTCAAAACCTAGGGATGAAGGAAGTAGCCAAAAAGTAGCCAAGCGGCCAAGATGTTTTTTTTTCTGCCGCCACCGGACTTAAAAAGCAGCCAAATTTACTAGAAGTAGCTAAATTTGGCAGCCCCGATCGCGCGCCTTGACTACCGTTGACTGGCGTGTTCCATTGGCGACGTTGGCAGTCCAGCCCCCTTATATATAAGACGAGCATACCCCTTGACAGCTATAGTATACGGCTAAGTGGGCGCGTCAAGTGGCCTGGGAACTTTCCGGGGGGGCGGGCGAAATCTCCTTCAAGAGGAAGGACGTTGTAATTTCTCTCTCTCTCTCCCAACGTCACTTGTCTCCTTGGCAGAGACGTGATTGTCAGTTCCTTCTTCCTGCTTGTCGTCCCCTGTGGTGTTTCCTATAAATCAGGGACCTCAAATTAACCTCAGGCGTCGTGGAATTGAGACGCGCAAGGGACGACACAGCGAAGAAGATCGGACGGAAGTTGAATGTTAAGTGAAAGACAGGGAGGTTAACCCGAAAAATATTTTCGCTTTGCTACCCTGCAGTGGGGAAGGGATGAGAGAGAATATAAAGGTAAGGAAGGGAACGAAATGAGAAAATGCATGAAAGCGATTTAAAAAGAGAAAAAAAAATTGAAGGGCAAGAAGAGGGGGGTAATAGTTCACCTCCAGGTTTCTCCCGTTGACAGTATTAAATATTCAGGGACTACATCTTACACATATCACCAAGAAGATCACCAGAATAGCTCGAAGAATTACACACCTTTGTCCTTCAAATTACCACAGAGTATCTGAATGTTTCGTTTGGCTTCAATTCGAACATTTAATTCATGTTACTGTTTGATTTTTCAGGTGTCTTGACACAGTATTTTCGAATGGGGGAATACATTTTCGGACCATCAACAATTTAACCATGTAATCGAATACCTACTTCCGTGTCTAAAGACATGTTTTTAATCTGTAGTTGACGCACTTGTAGCCTTGTTTTCTTGCAGACAGGTATAAGACTGCCCTAAAGCATTTGACTTTCAGGCCTGTAAGGTACTCACATGATTTGTACACTATCTGCGCATTACGTTCGAGCAATGATAGAAGTGAGTCAATTAAAGATTAATTCGAGTTTTATTGTTTGTCCTAACAAGTGTTCATTGTGTAAATCTATTTCACAAGAGAACTTATCCTTCCTCAATTTATCGTAGATCGGACCTTCAGATGTTTTCCTCTGGCCACACATCCATGAGTCTGTGACGAGCACTTCAGTGGGTATGTACTGTTTCATTGTCTCCTGTGCATGACCGAAGAGATAGATAGATAGATAGATAGATAGATAGATAGATAGATAGATAGATAGATAGATAGATAGATAGATAGATAGATAGATAGATAGATAGATAGATAGATAGATAGATAGATAGATAGATAGATAGATAGATAGATAGATAGATAGATAGATAGATAGATAGATAGATAGATAGATAGATAGATAGATAGATAGATAGATAGATAGATAGATAGATAGATAGATAGATAGATAGATAGATAGATAGATAGATAGATAGATAGATAGATCTTAACATTTCAAAGAAAGTTAGTGTATTCATTTCGCATGTCTTCGTGCACGGATATGTGCCGATAAGTAAACAAGTTTCACTTCAGGGGTACGGAAAGGTCCTAAGAGCGGGGTCATTTTTCTGTGCATACTTACTGCATACATCTTATTGCATAGAACTAAGATCGTTGATCGCTATGTTGGGAGAGCGAGAATTCAAGCGTGACGATGACGTCCAATCAGCTGCGCCTCTTAGCTTTGATCACCTTCGCATAGCAGCACCACCGCATTGGCGCAGTTCCGTCGATTGCCAAACATGGTCACGTACCGACTTTCTTTTGTCAGTAATCGCGTCAGCGATTGCGTTAATGGTTCATGCACACTCGTGCCTCAACTGCAGGCCGGCCTTGAACCGCCGCCAATTTCTTCAATTATTTGCTCTTCTTGTTTTTTTTTTATTCCGCGGACGACCACGAGATCTGACGACGATGCCGTCGTCTAATTGGCTTCACGCGTTTCATTATCAGAGGCAGATAATGAGGCCAGGAGTCGATAACATTCAGTTCGTGGCGAAAAAAAGAAGTCCACCCCTGAAGCGAAGGTCAGCAACGTGTCTGAGCACAAGTGACCTTCGCCAGCGAACTGAAGGCCTTCGCAGCATGCACCATGCTGGGCGAGCGATATACCAGCCCGACGCTATGCATGCATGCACCGCTCACTGCCGTTCTCGTTCTATATATAATCGTTCATATTGTCCCCACGGCTTATGCTTGTTAAGGTCGGGGGTGCAGTTGAGGAAAGAACTTTTTTTATCGATAGATGAAGGAGGAAGTTGGGGCCTATCGTTTGCATTGGCTCTCCATTTTGTTGTTGAATGATGGCGGTCGTCGTGAACCTGTCAACAACCACAAAACTGGACGAATAGATGTGGGGACCGACAATGCGTTCACCCACTCACTCTTTCACTCACTTCCTCCCTCCCTCCCTCACTCCCTCACTCACTCACTCACTCCCTCACTCACTCACTCACTCACTCACTCACATATGCACATTGGCTCATACACTCAGTTGTTCCACGATAAACCCCCATCAGAATTTCGGTAGTAACTAACGAAAGAAAATTCAAACAGTGTAACTTCACCGACATTTTCTCTAACAATATTATCTGCTGACTCTTTGAGGTTCATAATAATGAAAATCAAGATCAGTTTAATCTACTGATCTTGTGCTCACTTCAGGTTGACATCCCTTTCTTCCCTCGCTCTATTTATTTCTCTCTCCTCTCTCACCCACACGGTAACCCACACAGACAACACATTTTCTTCCTCCACTGCTTCCGGCGCTCAAAGCTTCGCCCTTTCGCGCAACCCGCGCTCGTCCTGTCTTTATCCTGTCCGCCGCGTATTATTTTCGCGTTGTTTACCTTAAGCGCTATACCTCTACGCTCTCCGCTTATTGCCTCGAGTCGCCCTCTATAGAGTGCGCGCGCGATTTCTTGGCCGACTGACTTATGTGTGTACTCAGGCACATAACGGCTGCCGTCAAGGAAGCCTTCTTTTTTCCAACCGTCTACTCCGTCCCGCCGTCTTTTTTCCATCGCTCTTTTCAAAGATCCAGTTTGCACAGGCAGCGGCAACCGACCGGCATTGGCGCGCGCGATGCTTCCTAGGGAGCCTCTCTCCCTCCTTGGTGTCGTCGGATTACCGTATGTTCCGGCGTAATGCCATCGCTTCTGAAATTTTGAAAAATTTCGTTCCTAGAACCCCTTCAGTTTGTTTTAGATGCGGAGCATCTAATACTCGAGGCTTGTAGTGCGGCGCCGTCCGCAAGCTTCCTCCTCCTTCTTCCACCATCTGTGCATCCCTTCCTCCTCTACACACCGCGCGCGCTTCACTCCTCCACCATCTGTGCACCCTTCCTCCTCTACACACCGCGTGCGCTTCTCCTCTTCACGAACATTCGCTAGCTGTATAATGTAGCACGCATGCGCCGTCACGCTTGGAGAACATCGGCAGCTGACGCGCGCGCATGCGCCGTCGCGCTTCGAGAACATCGGCAGCTGACGCGCGCGCATGCGCCGTTGCGCTTCTCCCCCTTCTCGAACATTCGACAGCTGACAGTGCATGCGCCGTCGCGCTGTATATATACTCAAGGTCGGCGCTCGCTCGCTCAGTTGCCGCTCGTCGGTTGGTTTGTACGGCGCGTCGACGTCCAAGGTCGCGGTGAAATGAATTCCAACGAATCCACAAACACAATGATCGACGTCCCTTCGACCAGCGCCGCCCTTTCGCATACGTGTGTACGTGTTCACTCATTTAACACCCCCTCCTACAACCACGTTAACCAATTTAGCCATCGACCCAAGTAAGTCGCACTTTAACACCCCGTTAACCAATTATATGCTCCGCATCCTCCTCAGTGTTCCCCCGAGGGAAGCTGCGGGCAATTTTTTTGTTTCCTAATTCGATCCAGCTGTCCCAATAAAGGGTGTGCTCGTAGACCCCACTGGTCAGAAATTTATGCCACTGTCACCAGAGAGCAAGAGGGAGAGAAACAAAAAACAAATAGAGTGAGAGGAGGTACGATCACCGGGTCATCGAGGTCGGGAATCATCTATAGCTTTAGCATTCGTACAGCGTCCCCTACAAACCCGTACTAGTGCATGAAAAAACGCCAATCCAGGGTTTCTCAGTAACGGAGAAAAAAAAAACGTGACGCTTCCTAGCGTGTTATGTATACGTCCCCGGCATCATCCCAAGCTGCAAGACATTTCCGGCAAGCATTTAGCAATGGTACATACTGATGTTGAATGTGAGGAGATCGAAATTTAGTGTCGGATAAAGGTGACATCCCCCCTCCTTTTTTTTAATTTCTTAAGGAATATCGATAACACCAAAATTGGAAGATGTGTTGGTTCTGTAAATCATCAAAATAAAGTTTGATGCGCCATCCTTCATTCGTCAGTCTCCTCAGTTGGCGAAATCCTCAGCCGATCAGTGCGCGCTGTGTTCACGTTTAATTTGTTGATACGCGTCCGTCTCCACTCAGCGCATGACCACGATCAAATCAAAGGTATACGCGGCTTTTACACGACGAAATGTGGTATAAATGTGCGTACGATAGATGGGCACCCTTCGTTGTCGGGATGCGAGATCTCGACGGCCGCCGTGCCGGCCGTGCGAGATGATTTCAAGCCGGCGCGAAAAGCTGAGCAAAGACGAAAAGGAGACCTCGTTCGAATAGCAAAGAGGCACCTCCTATTCGTCCTCTGAGATGGCTCATCGCCCGAGGAAAACACATCGCTCTCAAGCCCGTAGGCCCGCTTGCCTACTTTCTTCGCCTCTTTCTTTTCATGTTTTGCAAAAGCAGCCTCTATTCACGCTTCGCAGGGGCAATGTTATGAACTTTCATTCTGCCAGTGTCGTTAACATGAAAAGCGATGCAAGCTGACACGCATGACTTTACGAGTAAATCTTATATTGAAATAAAGCTAGCTCAGAATTCCTGACTCCGAAGACAGCGAGAAAGGATAGAAAGAGAGCACGCACACACACGCAATGCAACATCCAGTAGCGTAGCCAGAAACTACTTTCGAAGGTAGTGTGCCGTAGAGTCACGGCGCCATCGCATGTTATATAGTGTCGCTGCGATTGGTACATCTCCATATCGAAGCAATAATTCAGCATTATTCGGGTTCTAACCTTGAAAGGTTTGAAGACAGCTAATACCACGGCACTACCTGTGAAACATGTATGCATGCGATAACTTGTGTATGCATGCTCTTCGTGGAGTATGCATACGCATGTGTATTCATGCCTTGAACTTAGGTGCACTCCCGGTATCACCACCTGTACTCACTGTATACACATCACCTGTACAACAAACGCCTGTTCTGCAGCCATTACCTTCCTATATAGGGAGCATCTATACAGAAAAAAACAATGTGCTGACATGGTGATCACTTTGTGTGGCCTAAGCCACATACTACAGACGGTGCAGCATCTGTTGCATATTTTTACATGGATACTGAGACCATCTAAAGTCATTCATTTGCTCAATTTAGCTACAAATGGCGCCGTTCGCTCAACCTCGTGCGTTAAGTCCTCTAACCTCGTCGGTAAAGAGCTCAACGTTCGCGAGACTTTGAAGTCCAAGATGCGCTGCTTCAAGCACGTGTCGTTATACCTCGCTACGTAAAATGATCCCGATCAGCTCTCGCCTCTTTCGGCATTAATCGACTCCCTTAAAACTTCCATTCCCCGCCCGTTCGCTTGGGATGAATCTTCTTCCACGAGAACACTTGCGCGAACACCCAACCATTATGGGCTCTGTTGGAGAAGGATCAAATAACAAAAAAGAAAGAAAGCGAGGTACGTAGATACGCATGCAGTGGAGAAGTCAAGATTGAGCGATATATACGTATCTTCCTGCATGTGTCCACACTATATATAGGCACATATCTCTTCAGCAAGATCGTTTGGTCTCACATTAAAACCCTTCGCCACCCTCGAAATCATCCTTCACAGCGTGCGTGTGCATGTGCGTGTGTCGAAGTTTTTGGGGGTGACGGGGTGTCCTGAGATCCGCTGTTCACCTTTCCGCGCGGGATTCATTGAAAGAAGCCTTCTCCAGAAAAAGTCATTGCCCTGAGGGGGGACTCCGAGTTTGCGGCGGCAAATCGAAATTAATAAAGACCACTTCCCTCGTCGTGAACTTGAACCCCGTGTCGTGCTGCACTGCATGAAACTCGCGTCGTAACCCACCGAGAAATGACTTGCAGCGATATATGTGCGCACATGTGTTATTGCTACTTCCGTGCACTGTTGTGAACCTTGTCTTGTAGCATGTCACCACTTTTATGGAGTATAACGGGGATGCTCTCTTATAGAAACAAATTCACTAACAAGTATTGAATATTGGCAGCCCTGCAAAGGTGCACTTGGCTAATATGAGTAGTAACCTTAAACTATGGTCTGTATATCAAGCACACTACATCGAATGAGTAACTATATATAGGGTAGTGAAATACGAATCAAGGAATTACTATTTGAGCATATGAGTGACTATTATGTGCCCAGGGTTTATTTCTTACAAAATGTATAATAAAAGCCATGTCGAGATCCCACTGAGTCTTTTGTTCAATTTTGCAGACCTTTTGATGAGCTGCAAAATGAATATGATGCGTAATATTTACAAAATTGCAGGATTTTGTTGCCTTATCAAGCATTTTACGACTTGTTAAAAATTGTGATACAATTAGTCCGTGGAAGTGCCCTCAGGAAAAAATTCTCAAATCGATTCCGTGTAGCCACACTCAAATTCGCAAAACTTAAACTGTTCTCTCTGTGTATAAAGCCGAGCTTTTGCGTCGGTTAGGAATATATAGGGCACCTCAGATTACTAAACAGCAGCCTCTGTTCTGTATGTCAAATTATTTACGCTAAAATATAATTCATGCACTCGTCATGAAAATTTCTCTGCATAGATTCCGCAAACTGCCTATAGACAGGGCGGCACGATAGGAAAGCAAGTCAAAGCCATAAGTTAAGTTTACCGACATGTCAGCACACCGTTTCAATTCACTGCTCACATGAACGTATAGTACAAGTGTGCACTGCACAGAAATAAAGATTACCCTCGTCGGAATGCCTCATTTTCTGTGAACTGATGAAGCACGCTGCCCGGCCGCTTGTTCCGTGCACCGCGAAGACCACCTCTACACAGGCGCACTTCTCGTCGCAGATCCCGGGGCAATCATCTCGTCTCCTCGTTCTTCAGAACGAAGAAACTTGCACGCGTCGAGAAGAGAGACGGTAATCGGCGGCGATTAGTTTTAACCCCGCACACGGCGCAGGGATGTCGGAGAGGCCACGCCGAGCTGATTCATTAACCCGCACTGCTGGAGCCGTGAGGGCGTTATTACGGGATAAGTTTGAACCGAAATGGAGGATCTTTGATGGCGGCGCTTAGAAACCCACCTCCCCCAAGCCCATGAGAGTCTGCGAGGGGTATGTATCGTCCCTGGGCACGCGCGGATATAGGATATAGTATAGTCGTACAACGCTAAGGAACCGCGTTGTCGTTTGACTTGCTTCGATGAACCTGCCCAAGTGTACGAAGGAGTACTGTTGCCGGGAGAATGGCTGTATGGCCGTATATCGCTAACACTTTGGTTACTCTTTTTAACTGCGTACAATTAAATTTTTTTCGAAAATTGTGGCGAACATTAAGTTACATCTCAACAGGAACTCTTTTTAGAGCAGCAAAAACTTAGTGGAAGCCTGAAAACGTTTCACAATAGTAGACTAAAAATACTTGTAACAATAATAGCTCAGGCGGCCGTCTATGTACTTTAATAAATTCTCACTCTCTCTCTCACAATAATATTTGAAATAGGGTAACTCAATGAAACGACCATGGGCAATGAAGGGCATGAAGGTATAGTCGACAGCATGTTTTTGTTTTAACTATAGCGCAGTAACTAGTTCATAAATGGGAGGTGACGAAAGTGAGTCTAAAATGAGCTCTTTGCGGGTAGTGTGCTGAACCCACGACCCTCAGATGACGTGTTTGCTGTTCTACCGAATGAGTTACAGGGGTGATAGCTTTGGCACCTATACTCTGGCGGGATGCTTTCTTTTTTTTTTAATGCGCAGTCCTGCAGGCAGTGGTAAGTTAACAAAGGGCTCTTGCAGCGATGACGGCTATTGTGTGGAACACTATTTTGTTGACAGCTGGCGTTACGCATCAAGTGATCTTAGTAAGAGCTGGAAACAAGAACGGCGCCAGGATTTTTTTCCCCAAGGGGGCAGGCACCCTTGACAAGTGAGCTCTTCTAGAAGAGCCGGAAGGCGGGTAACTATAATGAGTTCTGTTTTGGCAGGGTTTGCTCTTTGTGGAATAGCGAAGACAAAGCCCCACCGAGCACCGCGCGCTAGCGCCGCCCTTGTCGGAAAGAAGGCCTATGGCCGAAGGGGCGGGTGGCACTTGTACTTTAAAAGGTTATGCGTGAGATTAATTCGCCTCTCAACAATCTGTCAGTATAACGCCAAGAAGACTATCATGAGCTCGGTATAGCTGCTTAACGATGGTTGCGTCCACTAAAGACAAAATGTTGTCTGTTAAAGATTACGTGTCTGTGTCGTATACCGCACAAGACTGGCGCTCTGGGACGTTGTGCATGCTTACTCCCCGTCTCTCATTTCCTCTCTGCTATACCTACCTTCAAGCTCACCCACAACCTTTTCTCGGGTTAGAATGCCCTATATCGTTAAAATGCCCTACGTTTAATGAACACAAACACATGAGGCGAGAGCAAGGTCTGTCCGCCTCGGTGGAACAGTGGACACGGTACCAGGCTGCTGAGCCCAAGGCACCGGTGTCGATCCCGACCAGGGTGGTCGCATTCGGATGGAGGCGGAGTTGTAAAGTTCTGTTTACTCTGTGACGTCATTGCACGTTGAATAACACCATGGGTGGTCGAAAGTTCCGGAGCCCTTCACGGTGGCGTTTCTCGTAATCATATCGTGCTTTTAGCGTCGTTAAACCATTATTATTATTATTATTATTATTATTATTATTATTATTATTATTATTATTATTATTATTATTATTATTATTATTATTATCATTATTATTATTGGTGGTAGTAGTAGTAGTAGTAGTAGTAGTAGTAGTAGTAGTAGTAGAACAAGGACGTGCGGTGACTGCCAATAGTTGGTTTATGGTGCGTTAACGTACATAAAGAGGGTGATGAAAACGAAGGGACGGGGAAAAGAGAAGGGAGGTGACTTAGGCGCATGTGTGTGACGATGACATTACTGATTTTTATATATTTTATTTGTTTGACAATACACGATTGTCGTGGTGCAGGAGATGATAGGCGACATTATGAGTCACCTGACTAGACCTCTGGTGCCACGCCTCACATTCGTTGCACAGCGCAACTCTCCTGAAAAAAAAAAGGGGGGGGATGGAGAATAAGAAATACAAGGGCAAGTGGACATTGCGGAAAAGTAGAAAAACTCTTATAGAGAATAAGCTATGTGCTTATATGCTCATATATACCTAGATGCTTTTGATAATTGTCAGAGATTTGTTGTCTGTTAAGCTGAGCGAAGAGGCACTGACACAACCTCTGTCTGATGCACATAATCCGGTAATCATCTTTCCAGTCTGCATTATTTGCGTTCCGTGAATGTGTTGGACAATCTTAGGCATTGCTGTATAACGTGCCGTGCAGATTTTTCAATGTGCTCGCTTGTGAAAGCCTTGCTGTGTTATTTCTTGCTTATCTTGGTTCACAGACTGTGTATTTTGCGCATGTTTTCTTGTCTTCTTTTCTTCTTAAAATTGCTGTTGTCACTGATTACTGTATAAAACCCCCCGTATGTAATGCCCTAGAGGCCCTCAAGCTATATAAATAAATAAATAAATAAATAAATAAATAAATAAATAAATAAATAAATAAATAAATAAATAAATAAATAAATAAACGTTTCAAACATTTCGCGCGCCATATTGTCCTACCGGTTTTTTTTCAAAACTGGCTAACATCCTTCCCTTTCCTCTCTCTAGCTTCAGTTTTTTTCTCGTTACTGTTTTCCCACTGTTTAACCTAATGATACAAAGCAAAAAGAAAGAAAGAAAGAAAGAAAGAAAGAAAGAAAGAAAGAAAGAAAGAAAGAAAGAAAGAAAACCTATAAGGTCCTGTAAATAAGTGCGCTATCGCATTGGACTCTGGTGGTTCGAGCAGGCAACTGTTCAGTGGCCTTTTGGAACCATTATCCTTGATAATGTACGGAATAATCGCTTGCGCTTATCCTGCGATGTGGTCCCCGCGAGTCCGTCGATCGCACTTTGGTAAACAGAACGAGTAATGGAAACCGCGTAGCATCTTATCGAGACACGCATTGTGCATGCACGCACGATGTATATGCAGATTCGTTGAAGGTCGCGTGCCTTTAGCTGTGATACAGAATTGCGAACTTGCGATAAAGCGCTATAGAATATACAGTAATGTCAGGTGTCTGTCTATACGCTCGGTGGCGACGACTGCGCGCGTGTTTACAAAATAGGTTAAACTAAAACTTGTATTAACAATAACCTTGGTTTCCCGACCCAAAAGCGGGATACAGCTATGAGGGCGGCCGTATGATAGTTATATTGTAGAACAGAACGACGACGTAGAAACAAGAAGGACACGAAGGACAAGAGCTCGTGTCTTTCGCGTCCCTCTTGTCTCTGTGTCGTCGTTTTGTTCTCGCGCTACAACTATCGTCATGTCGTACCAACTAGCCCAAGCTGCCACACTTCGTAGTGGAGGGTTACGCAAATTTCGACTATATGGTGTACTTCTACGTGCAGTGGGGTATAGCCAGGGGGTGGCACACCAAGGACTACCCCCCCCCCCTGTTTTTTTTTTGCCACGGCATACAGAATCTAAAATGACACTCGACAACATCTGCCTGCCAGGTTTTCACTTCAAATCAAGGTCTCCCGCCCCCCACGAAAAAAAAATTACCCTACTCCCCTGTTTACGTGCCCTGACATCACGCACGAAGCAATAGAACAGCTACTGTGCTCATGTGATCGTTTTGCGAGTGAACGCAACGTGTTACGCGAAATGCTTCAGGAATTAGATAATATACCTTTTTTTTCTGAAGAGACGATCCTCGGTTCATGCTCCTCTAGGCGTCGCAGGCCAGCAACAAAGCGACGCGGGCATTGCTAGGCTTTTCAAGGTCGACCGGACTAAGTGACCGCTTATAAGCGTGCAATGGACAGGGTCACGTGCCGGCTGCGGCGGCTGCATTTCGATAGAGGCAGCAATGTTGTAGGTCCGTGTGCTCAGATTTGGGTGCGCGTTAGAGAACCCCAGGTGGTCTAAATTTCTGGAGCCCTCCACTAGGACGTATCTCATAATCATGTGGTGTTTTCGGGACGTTAAACTCCACATATCAATCAAAGCCTTCACGTGGGAACGGAATGGGGGAGAGTGAAAGAGGGAGATGAAAGAAATACAACGCATCACAGAGCACGCACACAAGCACGCGGTATAAGTAACAGTTTATACATCTGGCGTAGAACGTGACATCACTGTCACAACCACTTGTCCAGATCCGTTTTTCTCAAAAACCCCACCAGTTACCTGCTTGTCTTTCGACGTCCAAATGCATGTAAATTTGCACAGAAATTTTGCATGCAATCAACGATGCCTTCGAGGGCTGCAGTTCTCGGAGCTTGTCGGTGCCGGGTGTTTCGCGTATCACATCGCCGTCGAAATTATGTGATTTACGATGTTTTCGATAAATTGGAATATTTATTACTGATATCAACGATAGGTGCGTATACCAGAGCTGCCTTTCACAATGTTGTTATTGTGATAATTGAAATACAAGGGCGTAATTAAAACATGTTATTGTGTTTGACAAACGAATTTCTCACCTTATTTACTGAACAACAGTACATACGTTTTAAAAAAAAAAGAGCCTGATTACGTCTCGTACCAGGAACGAACGGAATGGCGATGCTTGGAGCTGCGTCATCGTTATTGTCTTATCGGGCGCAAGGCCGTAATGGGAACCGAAATAGCTTTCGCAAAACCGCTGTTTTGTTTCTCATATAGCCGCCTCCTCTTCTGCCGGAACTTCGCTTCTCTGTAGCGGTACAGCTGCAGCAAGAGAGATAAGCAGCAGCTTATCACCTCTACTTCTTTGAAGTTTGAACTCATTCGCTGTGGCAGATAAGGAAATTTTGTTATCACAACACGGGCACTGTCGGATGTCGCCGAAGCGGCAACCCTGTCGCGGCCTACTGAAGTTACGACATGACGCATCTTGCCTGCAGACACTAATCGTCAACGGGCTATGCTTTGAAAGGGCCCCCCATACAAAGTTCAAATATCTTCTTTATCACGTTTACTGCACTTCCTACGAGTGCTATCTCCTTCTGGGCTCTTACATTTACGGAAAACACGTGTAATGCCTGCGACCACATTTGCCAAACCAGCCCCCAGGTAGAAGTGGTTGCCCTCCCCCCCTCTCCCCTTCTGAAAAAAAAAAAAACTTTCTGCCACGTCCCTGTAAATGTCTCATGAGATTTAGGTTTGTCTCGTGGACACCACGTTCGTATAAACCGTACCTGCACCTACATTACTGTGACATGTGCAATCGCCAAGCGCATGATACGGTGCGTACCCAATAGTGAGGGACAATTCACAACCTCTCGGAACCGTTCCCGGTAGTTTCCTGTAGTTCTTGCCTTTTAAGTTCCCTGTTTATTTATGCCCGGTAGTATCTCTGCCTGTTAATGTCGAGCATTCTTCTGCACTTACGCATGGTACGGGCGTGAGATTGACTCAGCCTAAGATATAGCGAGGCGCCTTATCGTGCTTCCTTTCCGGAGGCTCAGCTCACAGTTAACGCGGGTCAATTAGAGTGCCTGTATACAGTCAGGTCAAACGTGTACCGGGCAATCGTTCACGAGATTTTTTTTCTTCGCCGCAACTCTGCCGTTTTCGCATGTGGGCGGCCGAACGTGTATGCTATTTCACTCGTAATATTTTTTTCTCCGTCAGTTACATGTTGCCCTGTATTCTGTCATGTATGTACAACGTATACAGATACCCCACTCAAAGGGAAACTGATAAGAAAAGCTGCTGCAGTGATTGCGGTTTCCGCTTCGGTTTTAATTTCTATCGGCAGAGAAGGGTAAATGTGTGTACGGATACGTCATCTTTTGTCCAGAGACAGCAAATATAGGGCGAAATCGGAGTTCCTTGACAATGCGTGGGGACGAGCGCGTATGTACATAGAGAACAGACAACTGTGAGAGATGGGTTTCTGAAATGTAAGCCGTGCATGAGCCATGAATACGAGCAGCGCGGGCGAGATTGTAATCCCTAAAGTGCGCAGTTTGTTCTAGGCAAGCAGCCGTGGCTCGGGTCTCGAAGTAATCGCAGCTTTGGTTTAGCGGGAATGTTATAGGTTTTTAATGCAATGATGCTAACTTAAGCCAGAGTTTGCTCCTTATAGATTGCTTTGCCGAAATACCCTAAACTGCATGAAAAATTACCAGATTGAATTCTTAATGTCGTCATTTATTTTGATTCACCGTTAACCAAGTATAAGGATAGTTTACGTCAGGGCCCACTTTATGCGAATCTCACAAGAAAAAGCATCGTATCTATAGTCACTGATGGTCTTTTTTCTGCATCTCAGTGAACGAATTGCATTGGAAAAGGCTTTTGAGTGGCGCAGTTGCTTCAGAAACAGCGAAAATTTTCAAGGTCACTTCTAAGCTCACTCACTGAACTCAATTTGATGTCAAGTTCGCTCATTGAAGGCATAGATGGAACCATTTGGGCCAATGACAAGTATGTAGCTCTTGTCTTGTATACTTGCAGCTGTCGAGGTGGCGGCTCATTTAAAATTTTTCCCGTTTGTAATATCAAGTTTCTTTGCTTCCCAAGGCAGAATTATTTCAAGGTGCTCTACACTATCAAGCGTGCGTGCTAAATCCTTACAAAGAGAAAGTTTCGCTTGCCAAAGTATTCAGCGTATATAATAATCTCGTGTTGCGAGGGCTCACCTTCTCTCGACCTAGCAGAACGACAAAGCGCTTCTCAATAAAAAGCTCTAATCTTTCTTTTTTGTTTTGCTAGGCTTAATAATTGAAAAAAAAATGTTAATAGTTGGAAGAACGTCGTTATATTACATAATAACTTTCATTAGGCCACGCAGTGCAGCATATTATGCGCTTTGCGAAACTTTCTATATTCAAAATAAAAAGATGCAAACTCCTTGATGGGGATAGAAAATACCTAGATGTTTAGAACAAATGTTCGGCGGCTATGCGAGAACATCAAGCTGTCCCGGATACGTATATAGTGGATTGTGTGTTTATAAAAAGTGCTCAACGATTTCGAGTACTTCGGACTCCTCTATTTGAGGGCGGCGAGCCGTCCCATAAGGATTTGTGCTTAGAACAAATGTTCGACGATTGAGAGTAAGAAGTACTCTACACCATGGGAGAACAATACGCTGTCCCGTTTCAAGACCGGGGGGGGGGGGGTTTAGAAAAAGTGGTTGACAATTTAGAGTACCTGACACTCTACTAAGGGAGAGCTGAAGGCCGTCCCCTGGGCCTCACATTTGAAGAGGCCGCATCGTTAAAAAAATTACGTCAGCCAACGAAGGGACTAACCGCAGCGTAGACGGATGCAATCGCCAAACGTGTTTGTAAACTGAGTTTAACGACTTCGAGTATATGGGAGAGCAGTCAGCCGTCCCCAAAATCGAAAAATGCACCAAAGCATCAATTACTAAGGCTAGCAACGATGACAACCTATTCTTCAAGTTTCTAAGAAAGCGAAGTAAATGTTTTGACATTAAAGTTAGGATCTCTAGGAGCCGCCAATGTGGCGCAAGGAAGAAATGCAATGCTTTACACGCATATTTCACACATTTTGCGTAAAGGAGAACTATTTTGTGCATTTCATATGTCGCGTCTTTCAAGGTTCTTGCCTTTTAGCCTAAACCTTTCCGGATGCGTGTACACGTAACCTGTTTACATTCAAACACTTTATTTTTAACGCAAGGACACAAGAGTGCCGTCTAAGTGGACTGTGGCGACCACGTGATGTCGGATCTCTCAACACCCTGTAAAGTCGTTCTTCGGCTTGTCTGAATAATATTAGTGTAGCTCTGACCGACTGGACTTGCTCTAGCCATCTCCTGACGCCGACAAGAGCTCTCGCAAGTGGTGCCCCGTCTTCGGACTCCTGTGACCGTGTTTCCGTCTTTTCTTATCTCTCCTATCCCCTCGATTTGTCGTCGCTCTCTCTGGCTTTTCTCATCTCTCTTTCTCTCTCTCTACACCTTTAATCTTATCCTTTTAATCCCTCCTCACCCCCATCCTTTCTGAGCTACTGCTGAGGTGTCGTACCCCAATGCAGACAGTTGTGGGGCTCACTTTTCTTTTCTTTTCCTTCTTCTAAACATAAACATTTCCCCCTAATAATATTTGGTAATAATAATGAAAAATAATAAATGTCCCCAAAACAACCATGTAATTATGAGCGATGCCCTACAATGGAAGGCTCCGGAAATTCCGACCATCCGGTGTTATTCAGCGTGCTCTGAGATCACACAGCACGCGGGCTTCGAGCATTTCGGAATCGAACCCGCGACCTTCGATTCAGCAGCCGAGCACCGCAGCAGCTACGCCACCACGGCGTACGCAGTGATCTTCAAGTGCATATCCGCAAACCGGCATGACGAAATACTAACTGTAATTCGCCCGTCTGTATCCTCCGGTGCATTCACTATGTAACGTCGAAATCCTTGTTTCCTCTGTTTCTTCCCTCCTCCCGAAAGAGTTAGCAGGCGTCGTGCCCCTCCAGGAGGCAGTTGCCAGCTTGCTCTCTCCCTCTTTCCTCTGTGTGTCTGAGTATGCAAATATAATAATAATAATAATAATAATAATAATAATAATAATAATAATAATAATAATAATAATAATAATAATAATAATAAGTAAACCCTCCTAGCGACCCGAAAGTGATTATCCGGGAACTGGCCATCACTGCGTTCTGAATGTAAATCAGCCGTTTATGTGCGTAGAGTGTTTTGTTTTGTTCTTTTTTTCATTTGTCATTTCCCATGTAGTGTCGAACGGCGCATCTGCAGGATGCAGCGAATTAGCGAAAGCGACACTGTGGTGGGACAGGCGACGCGTAGCGTGCTGCGCTGGTATATTACGTATACGCGATTATATAATCCAACAGATGGCGCCTTCCCCCTTGAACGATTGTACAGTGTGTGCGGGGGCGTCTTTGTGTACAGTTACTTTTCTCTTTCCTTCTTTTCAAATCGGGCCTCGTGGCAGGCTGGACCAGTTAGTTCCTCGAGAAACGAAAACGACGGTGAGCTCGGTCACGCTCGATGGAGCAAAAGTGCCTGACGAAGCGTTGCCCCCTGGCCGTGCGGCTCCTGCGCATACTTCGCGCCCTTTTCTTAGTTGCGTGCACTAGAAGGCATGTCCCGTCTCCGGCCTGGTGGCTCGTCGCGTCGCAGTGGTCGAAGCGCAGTTACGCAATTGATGACACCTCGCGATTTGTTCTAGGGCAATCCGTGCGCGAGGCGCCGTGGCTTAACCCCACGCATACTGAATCACATGTATGTTAGATTTCTGATGAAGCCCTTGCGGAAACCTGCCCTGACGAGTTAAGCTGCTTCACCGCAACCGTTAAGAGCGGGTGTTGCGTGTGGTTAGAATAAATAAATAAATATGAGTTAAAGACTCTTTCCATGTCATTAACGTTTCAAGCGAAACACTGTGACTTGCTATCTATCTATCTATCTATCTATCTATCTATCTATCTATCTATCTATCTATCTATCTATCTATCTATCTATCTATCTATCTATCTATCTCATTGCGCAATGCTTCCTCATATCGCTTGTCTTCTGCCATGAGCAGAATAGAAACTTCACACACGCTTTGCAGCGCGACACTTCTTTTGCTACAGGCAACAATGGTGGTCACGCTTGAATCAATCAAGTGTAATAGCTAACGGCAACAGTACAATGTTGCAACGTGAAAGGACCATAGACCTCTATAAAAGATCAATTTTACATAATAAATTGGCTGATAGCAGACAAACCCACGATCGAGAAAGCCTCAGTTTTTTGGAGAATGGATCATATGCAAATACGCACGTGCAAATATGCCATCGAAATCAAGCGAAATCAAGCATAAAATCAACCTCATAGAATGAATTAGTAATCTCCTTGTTACGTAGACACCGTTTCCTTAAGTTTACGTCCTACGATAAAATAAACTTTTTCTAACCAAGTGCATGTTTTGTTTAAGCCAGCGGGCGAGTCTCTTCACGTGCCTTCGTCTTGAGATAACACTGCACGCAACTATCGGACCGTTATAGCGGGCACGCGCACGGCGATAACGGTACCAACACTTGGCTGCCCCCTCTGAGCAGAGAGAGAGACCGGTATTTCGAAGGTGGGCCAGGCTTGGCTGGCTCCGCTATATGGCTCTGCGCCGTGTGGCTTCCTCAAGCATGACGACTAGAGAAGGGGGCGATGACTACGACGGTGTTCAGTAAAGAAGGCGGGGGTCCGGAGGGCGGGGGGGGGGATTCGGTTGTGTTCCTTACACATTAGCTGCACTCTGCCCAGGTGCGCTGCTGCCGCCACCCGCCGCCACGCTCTGCTACGAACGTGGCAAGATGTTGTGGCTATAGGGGGAAAGGGATAGGGGGCAGTGTCAGCGTGTGGGAGAGGGGGCAGTGTCAGGGGGGAAGAGGGGGGGGGGGGGCTTGCTCCTCATTAGAGTCTTGGCAGGCGCCCGGCGGCCAGCCGCCATTGCGTCAGCTGTGTGGCGTGGCGCCTCAAGCGTGCCAGCCACGCGTCCATCTGGGCCACCGCCCGGCTGGGAACGCACATAACGGGATACTCAGGCACCCCCCCCCCGCATGCCCGTCCTTTCTTTAGCGCTGTATTGTTTTGATTCTGTGAGCTTGTCGCCATTGCAGCGTCGGATTCGGGAACGGACTGCATAATACCGCCGCTACACACCCGTAACTGTACCACCGTACGCACGCTTTGTTTTGACCTCTCTCTGCCCCCTTGGAACAGATGAGCCGAGGTGGTCGGTGGAGCTCGTTGCCTCAAAAGCACAGTGGAAATAAACAGAAATAAATAAAAGGAGGCAAGCGTACAGGCAAGACGAAGTTATCATCCTGTGAACTGTTCCTCCTGGCTGCTCCTCTCTGAAACTTTTTTTTTGTCCGTTTGTTTTTCGACTTACGGAATCAAACTTTCGTTCCATCATCGCTTCCTCACTTGTGTTATTTGTCTGCCAGTTTTTTATTGTTGCTTTCTTACCGTCCTACGTTCTCAGTCTTCTTTTGACTTTGGACTTATCTCCGCGCTTGGCTGCCCAACGACTTTTGCGTGTCGTGCCACTGCATGTAACCGGCCGCGCTCTCCGCAGCTCCTGTTTTCACTTTGGGGCTCAGTGACCGTCTGTTTCTTTTGTTGCACCCATCGACGTTATACGCCTGCACGCGCGTCGCTTCTCTTTCACATCACTGCATTGTTTCCTTAATCGCGTCTCATTTAATGTACATGGACATCGCTGTATATCTCGATTGACATGTGGGGTATAACGTCCCAAAACCACCATATGATCATGAGAGACGCCGTAGTGGAGGGCTCCGGAAATTTTCGACCACCTGGGGTTATCGCTGTATATCTCAGCCGTTGCGCAACGGTCCTTCTACGCACGTACTCTCAACTGCCAACGCCTGTTTGCTGCATGTGTATCCTATCAGCTAAACCCGCACAAACGATGGCGGAGCCCCTTAATCTAATGATAATAAAAGAAGAAAAAAAAGAACTTGTCGACACCTTGTCCTACGAACGTGAGCACTCACGCATACAGTCTTGTACTACATGGCCGTACGCGGGAGTATCGAAAAGGTGCTTGTCTCTATATCTTTCGAAGTATCTCGCGTACAAGTGTGTTTGTAGATACGAAGTGATCGTCCCGCGCCCCATTGTCGCAGCAGGAACTTTCCTATAGACGTGTAATACTTGGGTGTGCGCGCCGAATGCTATCTGGTGTTTCGAAGCCCTAGCGCAATCAAGGCGCGTTGTTTAATGAACGGTGATGTAATGTGGCGTGTGCCGGCTTGGCGAAGGCGATTGCGCTTCTCGGGACATTCTTTCTGTGGGCTATCTGCCTCGTAAGGAGCTATTACATTGCTAACAATCATTGCTATCACAATCATTGCTATTACAATCGCATTGCTAATACAATCGAAACTACGATTTGCCTTATTTCAAAATTCACTGGCCCAGGCATAGCTCCGTTATGCAATCAAGTGAACGGCATGCGTATTTAGCTTTTGATGGGGCAACGGAATGCAATAGGATACATGCAATCGGCAGCACGAGTCGCAGCGTAGTTATCTCGAAAACAGCTTAGAGGTCTTCTTGCCTGTAGCAGTGTAGAAACGCAGCGCAAAACTGCTGACACCTTTCGGAGCGACCCGTACGCATTAGCAGTTCAACCTCGGGCTCGCTAGACCTTCAAGTATATATATAATGCCGTTCGCCGAAGATGCTCTATGTTGGCGCGCACAGTGCAACTATCTCCGCTGTTTCGGCAACGAAATCCCCTATGCCCATGAAAATGAGGTGGTCCCCAGCCAGCACCTTTTCGCCTTCGACGAAGCAATGCGATTCTATGCCACAAACTTCAGCACAGCGCCAAGTGAAAACATAGCGAAAGTGCCGCCTTGAGCCTAGGTGCTATTCTGGACACTGTCGAATTTCGCTATATTGTCAATTTTTGTAATGGCGGCATTTCAAGCCAATCAGAGAGGTCGTAGTAGCTCACTTGGCCAATTAGCATCGATCAATAATGGAATCATGGCAACATGGCGGAATTCAACAATGTCCAAAATAGCACCCCCCTGTTAGCCGAAACCATCTTTGTTTTTTCGACCAGTGTTTCCTGCACACGGGGCGTTTTCGTGTAGTTGGGACCTCACTTCGATCCGAGCCCAGGAAGGTATCGTCGGCGCATGTGCCGTTTCTGCAGCTACAACTTGCACGTGCAATCAGTGCCGATCAACAAGCAAGCGATACCGTGTGCTTTCTTATACCCTTAAGAGAGCAGTACAGGAGAACTTCCGGTTACCATCATATGCGGGTGAGTCACATGACCTGCGGAGCATAAATGTCAGTTCTGACTTCACTGGAAGAGATGCCCATCACTGCGGACTCTGGTGAATGGGAGACCCGTGAGCTCAGATTTGGGTGCACGTTAAAGAGCCTTACCGCCCCCCCCCCAGGTGGTCAAAATTTCTGAAGCTCTCCTCTACGGCGTCTCTCATAATCGTATGGTGGTTTTGGGACCTCCCATGTTATTATTATTATTATTATTATTATTATTATTATTATTATTATTATTATTATTATTATTATTATTATTATTCGGACTCAGACACCGAAATATTACTCACCCGGATTCGTTCAGACTCGCGGCTTGATCTGATTCTTAGTGAATCCGAGTGAGTCGGCTCTAGAAAAAATTCGCCTGCCTATGCTGGCCACCCTATAGTGACATGGGCCAAACCATTCAATTGGAAAAAAGGCGATACTATCACTGTTTTACCAGTGGCGTTGCATGCAAATGTCACGCACAAGCTTCCTAATTCGAGCAGTGGGTAGTATGACGTCATACGTGACGTTGCAGCCCTTGTCACGTGACGTTTCTACATGCGACGGCCACCGCAAGTTTCTCAGAAACCCTGCGTTTTTTATGCGCGTGGAAGCGCGACCACACCATGTGAACGTTAATCGGCTAAATAAATCATCGCCGTGTCGTCGTGGTATCAACATATACATGCTACATGGCTGCATGGACGATGAAAACAGAAAAGAGAGACAGATACAGGTAACCCCTGATTTCAACCGCGCGGTTTTCTGACCTTGGTTCCACTTTCTCTTTCCAAATTTATCTCTCTCCCCCTCTCGTAGCAGTCGAAGCTCGCTGTTCACACCTGTACAGCGTATAAGCGCAGGCTTGGCAACACCACTCGCGTAAAACAAGATCGATTATTTTCGGCGTACGCGCTATCGACTTTATCAGCCATAGCCGTCCTCCGTTATCTGAAGCAGATCGCGAGAAAAAAAGCAAAGCGCTCAAAGCTGTATAGCGATCCTGTTGTGACCGCCGGAAATGTCAACGGTTCGAACAGTGACAGGCGCGCGCGCTTATAACTTCGCATGCACCCTGCAGGGTCAGCTTTGTGTGCAAACACCGCCGCAGAATTGGCGCGACGCGAACGGTAAAAAATGTATGCGGCCCTTATCAGACTCGCGTCATGAGTGCGCAACGTGCAGTGTCCTTCGTATTTGCCGTGCGTGTTATGCGCATTGGTTCGCGCATAGTGGAACGGTTTGTAACAGAACGGCAACCCCCTCTCCCTTAACATTATCCGGTGCTTCCGCCAATCTTATCGTTGCTTCCTTTCCAACAGTTCCCGAATCAGTGTACTTGATTAGTTCCTCGTTCACGTGCAATAAGGATCAAATTTATCGCGAACCAACCGGGAACGCTGATAAGAGCGAAAATATTGTTCTATGACGTAGTCCTAAACCACTGTGCATAGCTTGCCCTGACATGTTCACTGCTGCATTCATAAAAAAAAAATGCGTTGGTGGTCCAGCAGGTACGACATTACAACTGAGGTTCAACTGTGCAGGGAATGGGACATGTGTTCGTACTGTCTACTGAATCGACTGTGTTCTTCCTAAATGTACATAATTGGCTGCGCTCGTCTAGCATACTTTGACTTTGGTCCCGGACGCAGTTTTATTATGCTACACTACAGTGCTGAATGTACACGACGAAATATTTTTCCCAAGTTTGGAGCACGCTCATCGCGCGTGTGTTACACATGGGCTTAACGAAGCTACGCTTGAGAAAAACGAGACGTGGTGTTATCTCGGTTACGCTCGTAAGCGCTGTTATGGGTGTAGTTTCGTTGGTATACTCGCCTTTTCTACGACTGAGCAGTTTTTCGCATACGGAGATCCAGTTCGCCGCGATGGCGTGATGGTTACGATGCTAGGCTGCTGACCCAAAGGTAGCGGGTTCGACCCCGGCTGTGATGGTCGCATGTCGATGGAGGTGAAATTCTATAGACGCCGGTGTATTGCGTGATATCAGCGCACGTTAAAGAACATCATGGGGCAGAAATCTTCGGAGCCCTCCACTACACGGCGTACCTCATGGTGGCGTTGGCACTTAAAACACCAGAAATCTATTCTTCGTACTGAATTCTGCACGTTACAGGGATATTCATAGACAACCTAAACGCAAAGTTTCAAGATAGCAATAATAAGCACCTTAATATCTATATTCATCGAGTGTGCAGCGCTAGCTTGGCAAAATGCAGTATGCAGCGCAGATGTACAACGGCTTGCACCTAGACGTAACCGTAACCCGAAATTGTGTGGTTGCTTGCTGATTAAGATACATCCACAGCGACTACTTTTAAACGAAATCGGGAAAGAACAAACATCAGATGTTCTGCAAGACGGTGCATTACCGATATCGCCATTCAAGACACCTATGACAACCTCGACAGTTTCTCCAGCGCCCTGCACTGGGAAGCAACGGTGAACTTTCGGCTTGTTAGAGTTAGTTATTGCGGGGACTGTGCGTTTGCTCTATGTTACTTGTATCAGTTACGAGATTGGTACAGTGCTGTCCAACAGTGTTTTTGTGACCTCCAACTAGGCATCTTGCTCTGTTATTTTTTTTTTCCACCTCCGAAGCTGGCGGTTCACAAGCCTGCGTTGTTGACTCGACCGGCTTGCTGCGAGATAACGTGAGAAGTCGACTAGCCGCCTATTCATAGTCAACAAATAGCGAAGCACATGCCACAGGCATGCTTTGCAAACCCTCTAAAGCGAGAGAGAGAGAGAGTAAAACAGATAGACATCCAGAGAGAGAGAAAGAGAAGAAAGAATGCAGGCACTGACAGTTTCAGGCACTATTTTTGAGCCGGCTCGTGACGGCTAGAAGCCGGCTAGAGGAGGACGCGATATGGACGAGAGAGGGTGAGGGGCGAGACAAAGGTTTCGCGGGGTTTGTCGCAGTGCGGCGATAATCTCGATTTTCCGGGCGATCGCTTATCTTCCACGTCTTCGGGAACGCATTGTCTCCGCGCTGTGATCAGCGGTAATCGTCGCCACCGCTGAAGCCTTCGAAACGTCCTTCGCAATCTTTCGCAGCCCTCCCCCTCTTTCCTTTGTCTTGGGTCAGCTCCGCGATGTACTTTTGCTCGCACCTTTTGTTGAAAGTACAGCACTGAGAATGCAAAAGAAAAAAAGCACAAGATAGAGATCTCTTATCTACAGGAAATCTCGAACCGCGTCTCCCCGAAGAACGCGCATAAGGACAGAGAAGGTCAGAGAAAGGTTGCTTCGTTACCCGCGAAGAGGGCATGTGTGTAGCCGGCGGTGACAGTCTTGGGTGATCAGGCGAAGTTGTTGCCGAACGAGAGTAGATTAGTGGCTTGTTTGAATTCGTCCTGTTTTCGTGTTTATGTCGGAAGCTTATTTCTTCAGGTCCCCGCCCTGCTGACCGCAACTATGGTGAACCACCTTGTATAACGCCTGCGTGCACCACCATCGTAGTTTGGGTTCATGATCTGTCTCTTCAATTCCATCATCATTGATAAGTGAGAGAAAATGAAAAGACTTAGGGGGGCACACCAGGAAGGGTCTCCAGTTAGATACCCTGCACTTGCAAAGGGCAAAAGGGATTTGAAATACTGAAAGAGAATTGCGCAGTCACAATGTGTCATTCAGTTCAGTGTCTATTAGAAGCCGAAGAAATGGATTGATTGGGGCCTCAAGACCTCGAGTTTTTCTCTCAAACCTCACCATTGGCCGGTGAAAAATGTGTAACTCGCTTAGAGTCACTAAATACATTGCGATTCAAGGGCTCTCTCGGACTCATACTATACCAAATCTAGCCTCAGCCAGGCTGGTTCGGACTCAGACGAACTATATATATATATAGCATTTTCCTCGGTCGTTTGATTGCGTATTCAAACTCACCAGAGTATTATTCACTGGGATTTACTCAGACTGTCGGCTTGTTGTGAACCTCAATGAGTGTATACTCATGAGTGTGTTAGGGTAGTGAGCTGTTTCAATTACGGTGTCAATACTCTTTAAAGCGAATATATCGCATAATCGGCGCTCCATGATATGCCTTTTGCTCTCGTACCTTCAGATGCGAGTTATCAGGCTGCAATTATGTAAGGACATTTTTAATGAGTTACATGACCCCACAGGAGATATTTTTATCGAAAACATCCAGTGATAAATAATACGGAGGGGGGGGGGGGTCATGGTCTTCCCTCGCTTCCCCTCTTTTTCAGTAACTTACGCCTCTGATCAATAAATATTGAGCTGGTGTATTAAAAGTCATTGCGTTGAAATAAGTGTGAGTATAGGCGTGGGTACAAACGTTAGCCGCCGTCAATGCTGAAGGTGAGCAGACAGCTGACTCAGACTTGCCAACGAA
Source organism: Rhipicephalus microplus (assembly GCF_043290135.1). Taxonomy (NCBI): domain Eukaryota; kingdom Metazoa; phylum Arthropoda; class Arachnida; order Ixodida; family Ixodidae; genus Rhipicephalus; species Rhipicephalus microplus. The sequence goes on along the minus strand of NC_134705.1, from coordinate 196,947,632 downwards.
ATATATTTTTCGTACTTTGGGCTTCTCGGACTCTCCAAGTTTTTATCGACCGCACTTGGGCTAAGACTAACTTAAATGTTTCTCAGCTCGACTAACACTCAAGTTCACCGTAATACAATTAATCTGGACTCGTTCAGAGTCACGACTCAATATGTGTCTGAATGCGTCTACTCATGAGTGAGGTGGCCGATCTTTACATCACAATATTTTTTTTTGCATTGTGCTAGACTAATCAATGAATGACGATGCGATGGTGTGAAACGATACTGAGTATACACACTCCACACTGTCGAACTTTTCTGCACACAAACTCCATTCGCGTCGAGCTTTTAGTATTATTGTGGGGACTGGTCGATGGCGGCTTGCCGCCGTAAAAATCTCTCTTTATATGGATTTCCTGGCAGTGCTAGAGCAAATTGGAGCCCATCGGTGAGTTGCCAGTGAAGCTGGAAGTGGTAAACGGTATATAGCCCGAGCCACTCAACTGCATTTAAAGGCTGTCGTGTCGGGTAATGATATGACTGTACGCGCTCTCGTCGAGCTGGTGTGAGAATAACTGGAACTGTGGAGCGATCTTTGTTTCTAATGCAAGGTTTGTGTTGTTGACGATGATAATAGTGGTATAGTAGTAGTGGTGGTGGTGGTGGTGAGTGAGTGAGTGAGTGAGTGAGAAAGGAAAGGCCGGGAGGTTAACCAGATATTGGCATCTGGTTTGCTACCCAGCGCTGGGGGTGGGGAAGTAGGGGCAAGAAAGAGGGGTTAGAGAGAGGGAAACAAAAACGCACGTGCACGTGGTTATTGTGGTGATGGTGGTGGTGGTGGTGGTGGTGGTGGTGGTGGTGGTGGTGGTGGTGGTTGTGGTGGTGGTGGTGGTGGTGGTAAAGAAGAAGAAGAAGAAGAAGAAGAAGAAGAAGAAGAAGAAGAAGAAGAAGAAGAAGAAGAAGAAGAAGAAGAAGAAGAAGAAGAAGAAGAAGAAGATGATGATGATGATGATGATGATGATGATGATGATGATGATGATGATGATGATGATGAGGAGGAGGAGGAGGAGGAGGATCTTTATCTTTTGTCGTGCTGGTTAAGCGGACTTGGGAAGTGTGATGTTCAGTGATAAAGACATATTTAGGGAAGGCGTCCGGTGTCTTATCATAAAGAATTCCGGTATACTTACCACGCACTGTGCGAATCCATCTCATGCGAAGTAATTAAGCTTTACGAGTATTACGGAGCAGGTCAGTGCCTTTGTCTAAATTGAGTAGCGTGCACACCGCAGTCTTCCGAGGTATACGTCGACTATGCAGAAGCCGCAACTGCAGCCGATAACCTTCAGATCATTAACCCCCACACAAGGCAACTGATAAAGTAAATATTCAAAGTCGCGAAAGCCCTTTTTGCATACTTATGGAAAGTATAAAAGAAAGATAACACTAATCTTGATAATTCGTGACTTTTTTTTTAGTGCACCTGCTGCACAAGAGTTTTTGCCTTATCCCGTCCTCACGAAATCTGGCGGTAAACAGCATTCCAGCAACAACAGCGGCGACGTGCGTTTACAAACGCACTCCATGAGACGGGGTGTCGCACATCGCATGCAGATAACGCGAGACCTGTAATCTATGCAGTCGATGCTATAGGACTGGCGTTTCCTCACTCGTTTTCACGGGCTTTGCCCTTGTGACGAATACGAGACGATGTAGCTGGCGCTGTCTTGCTAAAGGCTCATCTCGCGTCACGGGAATCACGCGGCCTCTTTAAGAACGCCGCGAACTCCGCGCCATTTTTGTGCACCGGGGCGGCGCCACGTCTGTGTCATAACACCATTTTATTCATAATGAACGTTGAATTTTTTCGCCTCTAAACAACACGATATAATTAGGAGGAGCACGGTTGGGGAGGTCTCCGGAAATCGCGACCATTTTGGCCAGATTCGTGCTATTTATCTCTAACAATACAGAAGAAAGCGGAATACCTTTTCACAACATTTTGCCCCCGTGAGTTTCTCATGTGGTTCTTAAGAGAGAAAAGAAGAGAAAAATGAGCCCCGTAACTGTCTGCATCACAGTGCGACACCTCAGCAGTAGCTCACGAGGGATGGGGGTAAGGAGGGATTAAAAAGATAGGATTAAAGGTATAAAGATAGAGAGAGAAGGAGGGAGACAGCGTGGCGCAAGAACAGCGACATACGGAGATAGGAAAGATGGACACGGTCGTAGGATTCCGAGGACGGGGCACCACTCGGCGAGAGCTCTTGTCGGCGTCAGCAGATGGCGCAGGGCGAGCCCAGTCGGCCAAAGCTGTGCTGTCGTCGGAGATTGCGGTGGCACAACCGGTCAGCACGAAATCCAGCGAGCGAGTCCCCGCGTGAGTTTTATTCGTTCGTTTGTTTTTTGTCCCACTCCACAAACGTTGAATAATTATTTAATTATAATTATAATAAAGTGGGTTTAACGTCCCAAAACCACCATATGATCATGAGAGATGCCGTAGTGCAGGGCTCCGGAAATTTCGACCACCTGGAGTTCTTTAACGTGTGCCCACATCTGAGCACATGGGCCTACAGCATTACCGCCTCCATCGGAAATGCAGCCGCCACAGCCGGGATTCGATTCCGTGACCTGCGGGTCAGCAGCCGAGTACCTTAGCCACTAGACCACCACGGCGGGGCTACCCCATTAACGTTACTCGTGAAAATAACAGCGCAAAAGACTACGGTCTAACACAGAGAGACAATGCGCTCGTTTGTCTCTGTGTGTTAGTCCGTCGTTTTTTGCGTTGTTATTTTCACCGTCATGAATAACCAACCAGTTTGAGGGAACGGCCACTGTAAACTTTACTTTCACCAAAAAATGCTTTTCTGGAAAGTTGGTAAAGCTTTTTTCGGTGGGGCACTGTTTGTTGCTCATTTCTTCTCGACACTTCCACTCGTATGCCTGCACCGTGTTTTGTTCATTAGGTGGCAGGTAGGCAAACAACTTTATTGACTCACGAAATAATCACGTAAAGAGGGATAAGGGAAGTGGTAGCGGGACGACGATAAGCCATCGGGATGCTTTAGATGGCAGGACACTTCTGTGCCTCGGCGACCTCTATGGCCCACCAAACTGTCCGGAGCTGCAGCTCCACTTGCAAGCGGCGCAGAGCACCCTCCCATCGTTCCTAGTGTTAGGAGCTACGCCACGGGGGATAGGGTTTGCCTGGGCAATTCAGAAAAAGGTTATTAAGTATGGATAAACGTTACCGAAAGGAGAGTCAAGTTTCAGTGCGACACACCTCTCTTCCTTAGATCAGTTACGAACGAAAACAAGCTTTGAAAATGATACAGAAATCAAGACAAGGCGGTGACGTGCTTCTCTCGATGGCCTGTCTTTGGTCAACAATATTGCGCGATTAAAACTGAAAACATTTTATTTGAGTGCAACGTCAGATCCTGAGTCCATTATGATCAAAATCAGGTTAATAATAAAAAACCGGTGTCACCATAACCACAGGCGTGTTCACAAGGGGGGGGAGAGGTAGCCGCGCCCTCCTATAATCACGTTGGGGGGGGGGCGCAAAGTCTGTCCCCCTATATTTACTCGGTTATGGTGGCGGTGCTTTTTAATAACAATGACGTACCGGTGCTCTTGATGTCGCATTCAGAACTGATTAGCTTCTATCTTTGCTTGTGGAAAGACAGGGGTCATTGTGAAGCATGTCAACCATATGTCGTGAAGCTTGTTACTCTGTGGACTCAGCCAATGGGAGGACGGGGCACTGCGATGACAGTGTGCACCCCCCCCCCCCCACTTAATGCAAATCCCTGCACACGCATATTGCCATAACTGTTCCCACTGAACGATGACGGAACAGGTCCAATTCAGTAAAAGTAGGGGCAGACTTTCATAAATAAGTGGATGTGGAGGGGGGAACGCCCCCAGTAGAGTCGCCCATCCTTTCCATTGAACACGCATGTGCCTCGTCACACTTGCCCAGACACGCTCATTTGGAGGACGATAGCTGTTAATGAGGCGAATCGCAGTAAACTTAGTGTCACAAGAAATTTACGGGTTGTAAACCTCCATTCTCCCTCTGCCCCATAAGTCATTACATGGCTGCATTCGAGATGCCACTGTAGGCGGGCATTTCGTCTTTCGGGTACGTTGTGCACCTGCTTTCGAGAGAATATGGGGTCAGACGCCTCGCATGAATGGCCACTATGCGCTCGTAATTAGACGACAGCACTCCCCCCCCCCTCAAAAATAAAAAAAAGAGGGAAACGAATGGGAGTGGGCAAGGAACAAAGTAACCTACAATTTCATTAAGCATGTCTAAAGACACGAATAGCGCTATCAATAGCTTCGCCAGGATTTCTATTGCCGCGGCGCTCGTCCGGCGCTCGCTAATGTGGGGCAAAACTTTATCGCGGCTGCCACATTCATGCGTTAGACTGTTTGAGCTTTTATTGTAGCTAGGGATGGCTGTGCTACCTGGGTTGTGGTTGTATGTCAATGTTTTAATACATTAATTAAATGATTGATTGATTGATTGATTGATTGATTGATTGATTGATTGATTGATTGATTGATTGATTGATTGATTGATTGATTGATTGATTGATTGATTGATTGATTGACAGCCCGCAGTCTACATCACCGAAAATGTCTCCGTCAGGTGGCCATATCTTGGGAACCCTGTTGACCCTGCCGTTTACCGGAATAATTTAATCATAATAGTGCCCTGCGAAGCATACTGTATTCACTTATGGTGTTGATTATTGTGACTATATATCACCTCTAATTTAAGTTGCGATATATCCAGATAGAGCGAAACGAAAAATGGACCGAAACGACCAGTCGCCGAAAGTGGAAGCCGAAGCCAAGCCTTAACGCGCTAGGCGCGCGGGGATTCAGCCGTTATCTCTTACAGAGTACCATGGTCACTTACCCGGGCGTCTATATGCACGTTTACAAAGAGCGTCGCAGACTCACTCATGCTTGGGCGCCTCTCACGGCCCTGTTGGCGCAGGCTTAACCCGATCCCAACCACTGGTGCCACATCCACCAAGTGCGTGTTTTGACTTTCGGAAAACATGCCCACTAAACCCATTTGTGTGTTTTTTCAAGGTTTTCGTTCCAGTGAGCCCGATAATGAAAGGATACATTCGTGTAAGGGTCTCAAATCAATCGGCTTTGATGGCGCCATGACGTTCGCCATGATTCGCTTCGCACGCTTGACTCTTCAAAGCCAGAACAGTTAAATAAAAACAGGAGTGGGAAGAACATTTTCGAAGTGTAAGTTCGGCGGTAAGCTTGATTGATATGTGGGGTTTAACGTCCCAAAACCACTATATTATTACGAGAGACGCCGTACTGGAGGGCCCCGGAAATTTCTACCACTTGGGGTGGCGGTAAGCTTAGCACCTCAGGTATTCCCCAGGAAGCGAGCCGATAAGGATGGCATGATGTAGTTCTTGGTGCATTGTGCTTGATGGTATATAGCACATGCTAAAGGCAGAAACAACAGTCTTCTCTGTTGTTCATGTCTTTAGCAGCACAGGAACGAAATGACTCAAAGCTTGCGCTAAACCGCACAATGCTGTATTCACAGTGAAGCAGATTATGCTCGTGGTCTTTTTTGTTTTTGTTTTCTCTTTTGCTGTATCTATAGAAAGAACTTTCGCTTGAACTTGGCTTAAACATGGCTGTAGCGATGTGAAACGTTTGTTTGAACTTGGCCGTAACAGTGTGAACTTTCGTTTGAACTTGGCTGTATACCGTACAACACTCATACGAGCAGCATCGAGATCCTGTTCGCACGTGTTCTGTGTTTGAGGTGTTCGTGCCACTGTTCTGTTCCGTTTCTCGTGCATGGAATTCCGGATCTAATCGACGCTTGCATTGCCATTCCCATGCTGCGGCAGGCCTTTTTTCTCGGATTGCCGTTCATCTTCGGGTGACCCATGGCTGCGTATGGTTAGACCCGCGCTGTCCACTGTATCTTTTATAACCGCTGTGGTAACGCTAATGCAATATTTTGGGCTCACTGTTGCCTTCTTTCTTTTGAGTGGAAATTTTGTGTGTTTGGGTTTACCTTATTTATGTGGCTCATACGCGGGATGGTTATATATTTTTATTTGGGTGCACTTTAAAGAACCCCAGGCGGTCGGAATTTCCGGAGCCCTCCACTACGGCGTCCCCATTTTCATAAGGTGGTTTTGGGTGATATTTTATGGTGATAGTTTTTTTTGGAACGTGGTAAACAAAGAACGGTTTGCTAACGGGCGTTTCGCCGTTATTAAAGCAGGAGAGGTCCGCCCAGCGTTGGCGCGCTCCCCAACTTCCTCAAACCAGCCAGGACCTCCTGGCTCGTGGCACCGCACATTCTGTTTCAGCGCGGGTATAGCGGCCTCTCTTATCTGGCCGGGTCTCCCTTATCAGACGGCTCATTGGCAATTGTCGAGGAACGCAATACGCTTGGCACATGCAGGCGCGTATAGAGGGAGGATGAAGACCTTTCTCTCCTCTCTCTGTCTCTTCTCGTTGTTACTTCGGTCGATCATACGCTCGTCCTTTGTCCCGCGCGGAACCAGGCCACCCAATAACGGGCGGACCTTTCCGGCCATCCTCCTTGCTGTCCCTCGCCAAGCCGTCCGGACAGCTCTCAGACACGTCGACGCCAGGCGGCGCCGCACAAGGTGTGATGGCCTCGCCTTCGGCTTATCTACGACGAGCCCAGTAGCGTGACATATATACGGCTGCGCTACGAGGACAGCCTCAATCTCGGTCTCATGAATCTCACGGCTACAGTGACCCACGAAGCGTTCTCCTCCGGAACCCTGGACGACCCTTCTTCGGTTCTCGGTGCGTGCTCGAGTGCTCGCTCGTTCGGTCCAAGTGTCCTTCCTTCACTGCGCAAGTGTTGCAAAGCAAGCGTGAAGCTCTTCTTCAGCGTAAGTTCTGCTTTGCTCTGCCGCTGGAAAGGAAGTGCTTACGCGCCCGCACGTCGTTGTGACATTGTGACATTGTAAGGATTCACCGAGACCCTTCAATACAACTTCGTGGTAGTGAATATCACTACTATTCACGATTGAGCGGAAGAGGGACAGTGGATCAGAGGCTTATTTCTTTGTTAGATTCTGTGTAATGAAAACAAGACTAAGAAGCCAAGGGAAGTATACAGGACCTGCTATTTGCTGTATTTATAACCAGCGGCAATGACCAACACTTCTAGGTTTACACGTGCAGAAAAGCCCAGTGTGAAGGCCGTAGCTCCACTGGCAGAGCCCCGCGGACACTTTGTCAGATGACTATAAGTTCGGTGTCTACAGACGCAAAGTTTCTTTTTCACCCACTTTCAATTGTACGTCATGATTACTATTTGACAGTGAAAGACTACAAAGCGCGTGCGCTTAACTTCCCTTGGGTCCAGTGTCGGTTTGTTTCATTAGACTACCTAGAAAAACGATGTAAAAAAACAATCTTAGGCCTACATTCTGCCATAGCCATACCATGAAAAACCAATGGACCATTTTACTATTGGACGTTAGTGGACCTTTTCCCCAACGCTGCTCTTGTTGTGTCCGCTGTACTGTAATGTGGATCGTCCCGTCAGATTAAGCCATGGAGAGCTGTAGAAGGTTGACGCAAGATGTTTTTGGTAATTACAGTGAATGCGATACCTAAACAAGTGACTAACAACTAAACAACTGCTTAACTCAACTGCATAGTATAGCTGCAGTGAAAAAGAGAACCTTTAGCGTGCAAATCTGCTGCAGTTAACCTGCGCAGTTGTTTAATTTTTCGTGTGTCAATGCTCCACAACTTGTCAAAACTGAATATTCGCGGATTAAGCTAAAAAGAGGTATACATGTGACATATACAACAATTCAAGGCTCGCAAGAAAAAAATAAACAGCCTAAGGCCATTTTTGTAAGTTTATAGAGTGTGGTTAGACAGATGGTACATCAAACGAATTCACTAGCCTGGATACGCTCGTGCGAGTCGGTATAAGATAAAAATGTGCATGTGCGAATGCTCCTACAAAACAAATATTTTTTTACCTCTCCGCACCACACACATCTTTTTGCTCTGAAGTCCCTAGGCGCACATCACTCCGGTCCATCGCGGAATGTACAGGTAGGGAGCGCAGGTGTTCCCCTGACGCGCGTCCAAGTTTTGAGTCACCTTGGGAGCATTCGGTGAACACAGCCGGGCCCCGGAAAAGAAGTGATGCGACGACAGCGACCTCAAGATCCCTGCGCGCGTACATAAAACAGTGGGGCGAAAAAACATCCAGCTGTCTCGGTCGTCAACAAGTATACGTTCGCTGTACGGCTCTGCAACTGTTGAGCGGAGATTCGCTGCGCGCCGTACAGCGCATGCACACGTACCTGGCGGACTAATTAAAGTGAAGGGCTATAACATAAACAGAAAGGAAGAAAAAAAAAATCGCCCAGCCTGGGCTGAACACGCAGCACAGTGACGGTGAAAGCTGCAAGAGCGGCCTTTGTAGATCCCGCACTAAACTCTCTTGGCGCGATTAATACAAGTACACTTGCAAGGTACCCGCTACGCCATAAATTGTGGTTCGTGATTATGCGGAGAAGTGTGGGGCCTGCTAAGCACATGTAAGACGTCATGTGCACTTCGCTCATGCTATAGCTTTGGACATCACAATTGCATGATTACTTGTGTTTTTTTTTTGAAATTCTGTGTGGTGTGGACACATCTCTGTATTGAAAAACTTAAAGTGAGGGCGCAAGTGTTGTGCTACGTACTTATGTACAGCCTTGTGTTTGTTACCTATATAATATGCGACGTTGTGCAAGAAAAGAGGAGTAGCTGGCGCCACGCATTGACACCAACCTCTCCTCATATTCATTTGATTAAAAAAACAAGGTAATGGCGATGAATAATTACGGCTGAGCGTGCACGTTGTAAAGAGCGGAAAGCTTTAAGCCACCCCCTCGTTACTTAACTCGCATTGTGTGACGCCTGGTTGTTATTTTTTTACTCTCTTACTACGCTATATTAAATGCTAAGCATTACTTAGACAACCAAATATACTTTACGCGTTTTTATATACATATTCATTAATATATTCGCCTACGTCTGTGTGCCCTCGTAGTCGCCTTTTTATCTCGGTGTCGACCAAAATCGTCATGGGGAGATAAGAAGGCTTCACGAATATGACTGTATGATTATGACAGAAATAACGTGAAAATCCCTTGGCGTATACCTATAGTCCAACCCTTTCCTCCAGACAAGTGTTCGTCGCACAGATACCGCGAACTGCTGCATGCAGGTATGCGCCGCTGGTGAATGGCAACTCACATCTACAAAGAAATAGTGACGACCCGAGAATAGTAACGTGAAAGTAAGAGCGTTAACAAAATCTCGCATTGGCAGCGTTGACTTGACGAATGGAAATCGGCATCCCAGCAGGAATCGAACCCAAACATTCTGCGTAGCTGCCGCGGGTAATTTGCCTCAGTGTACGTTTTGGAGAAAAACCCAATGCGTGCGTGATGTCGCTGCAACTTCAACTGAGTTTGCAGTGCTAGCCATCAGTTTTTTTGTGTCAAGGCGATAAACATATTTTTTTTCCTACGATACAAGGGTCATGTTGGGTTAAAGCGGATTGTGGCTTCAGTGCTGAATCCGCTTTTAGAGCAGTCTAACAAACATACCATTTTTATTGCTATGATTCAGCAGCCAATTCGAGTGGTGCTCGACCACGGAGGAATACGCTAACCAGAGTTACATATCATCGCACCGTGAAGGGCACTTCTTTTCGATAATGCTGGGTTCTGTCTTCTGAGGTCAATCCTTGATTGATATGTGGGGTTTAACGTCCCAAAACCACTATATGATTATGAGAGACGCCGTAGTGGAGGGCTCCGGAAATTTCGACCACCTGGGGTTCTTTAACGTGCACCCAAACCTGAGCACACGGGCCTACAACATTGCCGCCTCCATCGGAAATGCAGCCGCCGCAGCCGGGATTCGAACCCGCGCCCTGCGGGTCAGCAGCCGAGTACCTTAGCCACTAGACCACCGCGGCGGGGCTAAGGTCAATCCTTACGTTAAACCATAAACTACCCTTCAAACGCCAGTGTATGCAGTCGACGCGTCCATGGTTAGCACATGATGTGCATACAAGTAAAGTTATAGGCTCAAAGAACAAAAAATAAAGCCGATTCCCACAAGGCGCGAGCTCTGTCGAATTTTCTTATCTGTCAAAATGGTTTCTTGTCCGATTTTATGCCTTTACCGGGTCTTCGCGAAGGAGCTTCAAGTGCCGGCAGAATACCGTATTTACCCAATTCCAACTCATCCCCGATTCCAACGCATTTTTGACTTACATGACCAAAAACAACTACAGCTGTGGGCAGTTTGAACGTAATCAACCGAATATAATGCGCCCGTGATAGTATGATATTAAACTCGTTCTTTACTGAAAAAAAAACGTACGCGGTGGAATTCGATAAGTACGTTACTCAACTGTCACACAAGAGGCACAGGTTCAAATCCCATTCGATCTATTTTATCATTTAATCTTATTTCATGTGATAGCGGTTACGGGCACCGCCTTCGGCTGCAGCGGCGGTGGTCTAGTGGCTAAGGTACTCGGCTGATGATTCCCGCAGGTCGCGGGATCGAATCCCGGTTGCGACGGCTGCATTTCCGATGGAGGCGGAAAGGCTGCATGCCCGTGTGCTCAGATTTGGGCGCACGTTAAAGAACTCCAGGTGGTCTAAATTTCCGGAGCCCTCCACTACGGCGTCTCTCATAATAATCATATGGTGGTTTGGTACGTTGAACCCCACATATCAAATGAATTGATTTGGGAATCCGCGCCCTAGATGTCCCGCTTCTTCTCAACACACAATCTGTCACTCTCTTTCACACCACTTTTTTTTCTGTTCTCACAAGTACAGGGTAGCTAACGGCGTATCTCCTGTAGCTGACCTCGTATTTCATCTATCTATCTATCTATCTATCTATCTATCTATCTATCTATCTATCTATCTATCTATCTATCTATCTATCTATCTATCTGTCTGTCTGTCTGTCTGTCTGTCTGTCTGTCTGTCTGTCTGTCTGTCTGTCTGTCTGTCTGTCTGTCTGTCTGTCTGTCTGTCTATCTATCTATCTATCTATCTATCTATCTATCTATCTATCTATCTATCTATCTATCTATCTATCTATCTATCTATCTGTCTGTCTGTCTGTCTGTCTGTCTGTCTGTCTGTCTGTCTGTCTGTCTGTCTGTCTGTCTGTCTGTCTGTCTGTCTGTCTGTCTGTCTGTCTGTCTGTCTGTCTGTCTGTCTGTCTGTCTATCTATCTATCTATCTATCTATCTATCTATCTATCTATCTATCTATCTATCTATCTATCTATCTATCTATCTATCTATTTATCGTTCTGGTTATCTCCGGTGTAGTCGAATTTAACGACGTTTCTCGAAATCCTTTTATTTTGTAAAGTTGTTGTGACTCTTCTACGCAGCGCCATATGCGGTGCGGGTCGCTCTACCGTGCAACCGCGAGTTGGCACACGCCGTGCAACGCTTCGGTGACTCCAGGAAAACAGTGGCCCGCTCACTCGCCTTCATTAGATAAAGAGAGAGGGAGAGACATTGCACTCGCGCCTTATTGCTTCGACAAACACGTGCATGCGGCTTGGTGATGCACACGTGTGCGTTGTAAGCCGCACATCCTTCTCCACTGCTGCATGATATTTGCGAGGCGAGCGCAAGTCAGGTGCGACGACAAGTATCACACGGCCAGCTGGTCTCCTACCCTTGTGTATTATAGACTCGTACTTACAATAGCGAAAAGCTTAGATACTTCAGCAAACAGTCGGCGCATCGGCAACACGTCGGATGCGAAAAATTATCACATGTTGACGTTATCATATCATGATACCATGACATCACAGTCTCGTCACGTGGTGCGAAGTCACATCATGTCGTGATCACATAGTTGGTCCATGGTGGTTCCGATCACAGATGCCGCACAAAACCAGGCGAGATGTGAGGTTTTGGCGGTGTATGACGCCATAGATTGCCAAAATTTGCGCGGTCATCGTGGCGTCACGATGACGCCATGACACGTGGTGTGTCATGGTGATGTTTTCTCGCGCTGCTTCGATTGAGATTTGCCGATAACAAGGCCGTGCCACATTCGGTGACGTGCAGATACCAAAAGTATCTGTAAAGCGATGATATGACCATGAGTGACCCCGTATAGTCGATGACTCCGAAAATCATCGACATCTGGCGTTTCTTGACGTGCGCTGACACCACACGTTAAGACACGGGCCTCTACCATTTCAAACTCCTGACCTTCGGGTCAACCGTCAAGTACTGTATATAGCCACTGACCTATATCGTACTGGTGAGCTGCAGGCAGCTTACAAAAAACAAGTTTCCAGTGGCTTAGCCCGGCTATGCCACTGCAAACTTGTTGAGTTAGTTGAGTGTGTGAGCATGAGTGAGTGAGTGAGTGATTGAGTAAGAACTCTATTATGGTCCATAAGTGTCCATACAACAAGCTTCGCTTGTCCTCATTCTTCCAGTATGATCGGGACGTCTTTTAATTTTTCATTTGCTGCGGTTGAACTTCTGACCCGCTACTAAACCGAGAACACGGTTGCGTGTCGTGCGGCACCTCCTCTGCGTTTAGGCGCGTGCGTAGTTTATTTATATACACCTTTTCACAGGAAGGAAAAAAACACCGCCATGATGGGCTGTGCGCGGGAGTACAAATGGTAAGGGCGCAGCGTTGTCAGTGCATTTTCGAGGGGACGCGCCAATTTGCACAGCCCAAGGAGGGCTATGGAGGCGCCGAGGGAGGCATTTGTTAAAAGGTGAATAGACCCTTTCACTTATTACAAAAAAAAACTGCGGGATGGCTTCCGTTTTTTTTTTTTGTTCACCAGCGTAGCTATAGAAGCATCGACGAGCACTGGTGAGAGAACGAATGCTTTAGCGAGTAGCCCGCTCATTTTCAGCACTTTCCTCGACTTTGTCTGGTGAAATAGTTCAAATCTATTTTCTTCTAAACTACACACAGCATTTCAGGAGTTAGTTATCAACTTAAAACGCTTTCCTTTTACCATAAAGCGGCAAAAGGAGTGTTTTTCATCACTCTGGCACAACTAAAAGAAACAAGTTTTCTGGTTCAGTGTTAGAGAGTGATAATTGAAATAACCAGAAGTTCTTTGGGAAGCAACATGGGCTGCTGCTATTGCTATGTTGACACCGACCGAAAAGGTGTATATAATGCGCTTGCGGTCGTAACCGAAAACAACGCGCCAAGGGTACCGACAACACTCCAACTCTGTCCTGAGGCCAGTCGGTTTAACGTCGCGTGGGCGCGGTGTGAACAGCGTAGGGTGCGCTAACATTTTACAAAAATTGTGTCATTCTTCACATTCTAATGGTTAGTTTTCTGGATACGGTGATATAAATGTTTTATTATTCCTTTTGCCAAAGCCTAGGAGTCAAACCTAATACCGTTTAAGAGAACTCCTCTGTCGTACCGGTGGGACACGACGTTTCGATCGCGATCATGGCTGACCCGGATTATGCTCGATCAAGTGCTGCTACACGGCCACATTTAATCGTGACCAGACTTGGTCTAGGTCAAGGCTATCGGTATAAGCGAATCGATGTCAAAGTGGCACCTTGGGTTGTTAATGATCTATACTTGCACAGCGCGAAATCAATGAGGAAATTTGAGAAGACGCAGCACAGAGGCTGTCCTCAAGACCATCCTTATTCATATAGATCAGGCTCCCAGATCGCGATATGGCTTACGTCAGCGTCATGTTCGACCGGACTAGTCTGGACTATGTAGCAGCGGTCATTGCTGGGTTACAATCGAGAAATACGATCCAGGTTAACTCTGATTTCGATCGAAAGTATACCTGTGTGTGACATATCGGCATAAGCTTACTGAGCTTGTTTTTTTTTTTTTTTTTTTGCGAAGCCTCATAGTTTTCGTTTAGATGTGAGCCATAAACTTTTCGTGGATGTGGGGAGGAGTTGGTGCATCCGATCTATCTTAATGCAATTCCATATATCATTGGCTAAGCCAATGATATATGGGAATTTATTTGGTACGAATTGTCTGAGAGAAACGCATTAGAGTAATGCCGTGTATTCTTCGTTAATGTAACAGATGCATCTATTCAACATTATAAGTTCGCGTAAGATTCTCATACGAAGAGCCTCCGTAAGTGTCACTTGAGTGACGTGGGCACGCCTGTTCTTTGTGCCACTGGTGTGCAGGGTAGCAAACCGGATGTGCGTCTGGTTAACCTCCCTGCCTTTTCTTGCATCTTTATCTTTCTCTCTCTCTGGTGCACGCTCATCGAAGAGACGAAATAACATCAAAATGCGACATGTTGATTTTCTGCCTTTCTTTCGCGTTGATTTCTTGCACTGTAGTATGCACTGCAGAGTGGCGCCGCTCGTCGACCGAAACAGTCACTGTGCTTCGATAAGGGATGTCGTGCGACAGACCCTCGTTCACGGTATACGCGTTTCTCCACTCCAGTTTTTCTTCGCGCTGTCGCAGCCGAAAGTGTCAGATTGCGTAACACAGCTCAGTGATGTCGATGAGCATTACTCGAGAGCTGTAGTGAACACTTTACACTTTGTAGTACACCACCGTGGCGTCGTGGTTTCGGAACGCAAAACTCCAGATGTCACAATTCTCGAATGCGAACGTCGTGGACCGTTTTCGCATGCACTCACCAGTTTAAATCTGTAGTTTCTCCAGGCAAGTCACGGGGAAAACCCAAGATCTCCGCGCATAATCAAGGCGTGCTGAATGGGCTTTGAAGAGACCGTCCACGCGCTTGTCTATTGCCTCCAGGCGGCGATAAGACAGCGCCGAGCATGGACATTATATGTAGACTTTATCTTTTCTCCGGCATCTTTCGTAACCATTGTCTCGACGGTATACAGAAACACCGAGCGATGGTCGTTTTAATTTCGAGCCAATTACGAGCTGTGGGCAATCAACGGCGAGGTAATTATCGATGTTCTCCACGGAGCACTCGACTTATGACAAAAAACAAAGAATGAAATGTGTAGCTCCGGAGAGGCGTTTCTTTCGATCTCTTTGTGCATTGATAAGACGTAGTCTGTGGTGCTTGCACAGTCCAACCGTCCGCTGTGCAAGGTTTCGCAGCCATCGGAGTGGGCTGAACAGTGGCGTAGCCAGGGGGTGGCACACCTGTCCTATCACTTTCGAATTGTTTTCTTTGCCATGACATACATATACATCGCAAAAGAACCATTCGCCTTAGAAACCATCGTTAGAGCGCAACTGGCAGAGACCTTTGTACTGTGGGATGTCAGTGCAAGGTCAAAGAACACTATAGGTGGTCAAAATTTCTGGAGCTCTTTACAACGGCGTCTCTCGTAATCATATCGTTGGTTTTGGGTCGTAACATCCCACATATTGTTATTACGCCTGACGACTTTGTAGTTTCGCATTTCGCGCAATCGTCTTCTGCGTATATGCCGAAAGACACGAGGCGTGGCACCGGCGCGTAGGCGTGTAAGCTCTTGACATATGTGGTTCGAAAGTCAGGTGCGCAGGAAAGTCGAAAACATGTTTGCGGTTGTTTTCCTCTTTGCCCCTCGCTGTAGGAGGATAAGGATGCTCCCATTACTCTTGTTCTTTTTGTTGTTGGTTTTTATACTTATATACTTTATAAACTTCTTCCACTATGTCTCTGTACGACTATCTCTGCTTTACCACTTGATCAGCACACGCTGTCGCCTGTCTCTCGTTTTTCTTTTATATATTATAAGACCGTTCACTCAGGACGCATGCGACTGTTTTCTTTTACCTTAGTGGTAAAAACTGCATTGCGACGCGTGTGTTTTCCGGGGGGGAATGTGTTTTTCGACTGCTTTTTCTTTTGTTTTTGCTCGTTAGATGAAGAGCGAACTTTAAACGCTGTAAGCTTCCACGAAATGTGTGGAGTAAGGAGCCTCGCCTGCTATCCACGCCCCTTCCCTCCTCCTTGCACCCCCTCCATTTGCACCGGAGTTGAATGCCTCTGCCTATCTCACGTGCCTCTGCCTATGTTGATTGCTATATCTGTATGTTCCTTCTTTCACACTTTCATATTTCTCCATTTGTTGTTTAGAATAAAGCAAAGAAAAAAAGCAGTTGAAAAAAAATTGTCTTCCATGGTCAACGTACCAGACCTACTATGACATACGCTCTTCACGCTTCAAAAAAAAAAAAACTGATTGAAAATGTAATTGGTCTATCTATGTTATCGCTCCCCGGTACTCTGTGCCTATTTTTAACTACTTACGACCTGCGTTCGTACGCTCCGTCATTTTTTTTGTAATTGTCGGGGTTTTACATGCGAAGGGCCACGGTACGCATTATGAGAGACGTCGTGGGGGGGGGGGGGGGGGTGATCCAGAAGTTTCAACAACCTGGAAATCTTCAACTTGTGCCTATATTTTGGTACACGAGCCTTTCGCCTACGTCAAAATGCGACCATTGCAGCCAGGATTCGATCCCATGAACTTCGGTTAGGGAGTCGAGCACAGCTACAAACCACCGCGCGATGTGTTTCAGTTAAGGATAGAAAAATCAATGACAAGGAATAAAAAGGAAGAGGAATGCGTTCCGCATCAACCACACGAAACTGCGTTGAAAATATTGAACGACAGTTATAAGAACCAAAAACCCATGGAGGTTCCTATAAGTAGACTAGAGGGAACTCGATGTGGCGCTAGTGTCTATGGGAACCCCAACGCACGGTGCTTCACCCAACATGGCGATGATCGGTAGTACACAAATTTACCGATTGCTTGTACTTTCGGCTCCGTTTGGCCTCGCGTGCCTTGGAGCTTCTTTGGCACGTGACGACAATCAGCAAATGTTCAGCGGTTGCGCTTCACCACTATAACCTTTAGGCTAACCAATTCAAATGGGGTCACGAAGTTCACAACGGTGCGTTCTTTTATTCAAAACAAAGGCAAAACACAGAAATAAACAAAGCCACGGGGCGTTTGAAGCCCGCAAACGCGAAGATTAAACTATAGTATGTGCACTGCAGTACCCATTATTCCCATGGTGGCTGAGTGATCACAGGGCCAGAGTACCCTCTAGTTAATATTATGAAACTCTTTGCCAGCACCCCTCGCCTTAAAAAAAGAAAAAGAAGAAAGCTTTCCTTTGACATTATTTTGGTAGTCTTGACTTGATAGGTATAACACTCTCTTTAAAGAGACTCGTGAACACGTACTGTTCTCTTTTTTGCCTCCATGCCCTTCTCTTCACACGAGCTGGTGCGAACACATCTGCCGTCAGCAGCGCCACCTCCGCGCGTACAGTCAAGAGTCAACAAGTTGTCAAACCGCGAGGCTGTGACATTTCCTTATCTCTACGCACTGACCTCCGCGCGGCTCTAGTCTCGGTACTGTATCGGGCTTGTCTCATAATGTGGCGAGGGCTTTCCTGTCTCGTCATGTACGGTATATTGGCGCGTTCGTGGGAGCAGTGATGGCATTGTTCTTTTTTTTTTTTGCTGTGGCAGGCAACAGAGAGGAGTATACAAGCCATTCGTGACTAACTTCTTTTTTATTTTTGCCGTCGTGCTTCATCGGGTAATCTCGCAAGGTCACACGTTATATTATACACAGTGGTGTTTTTGTGGGCAAAAAGCCATGGTGAGAGGAACGCACCAGATGCGCGAATGTATATGTATAGAAAACATAATAACGATCGTTTTGGCGCACGCAGTGACGTCACCATTGTACGTGACTGAACCGTCGTGTTTGGCATTGTCGCACGGCGCTGGGTGTCGGGAGAGCTGTGCGTGCAAGCTTTCAGGCGCTTCGTTTTGTTTTTGCTCGTGGGAAAGTTCAGGGAAGGCTCGCTCGAGTGCACTGGTTAATTGTGCTCGACCATGTCCCCCTTAGATATGCTAACGTGGTTGCTTGGGCGAGCTGGTACGACATGATTCACTTAGAAAACAGCGCCAAAAACGAAGGACAAGAGAAAAAAGGAGACAGACAGCGGCACTGATATGACTGTAATATGACTGTAGATGTGACTGTAAATGCATGTAACGTTCGCACCAGTTTCACGTACGTAGCTCGAAATTTAAATTCAAGCTTAACGTTTGGAGCAAAAATGAAGACGCAGGTAAGCTCCACACGAAATCGCTTTTTTTTTTTGTTTCAACTTTTCAACGCCTTCTTTCACAGAGTAAAAAAAAAATGCGCAAGCACAAAACATGCAGACAACACGGCTACTCCTTTGAACGAGCCAATTACTATGCTTTTAATGCTCTGTCACTTTTTATCAGCACAATCACGTGACCAGCTGCATCTGTAAATTTCACGCGAATCAACTTGAGAGAGGGAAAGGGAAAGTGCATGAATTAATGTGGAGGTTAACCAGAGAAATCCTCCTGGTTGGTATGCCCTTTACCCAGGAAGGGTAAAGGGGGTGTGAAAGAGAAGAAGAGTATGTGATCTCTCTAGGCAACATAACAAACAGGAAAAGTCATGAAGATGGTCAATGAATCTAGTTGGAAAAGTTGGTACTGGTCGAATGGTTCCATATTACTAGCGAACACGTGCAAGTACTATAGATAAAGACACTGCGCAACCGCTAGACTTCAACTGTATGGCGGTCGTTGATGTCTAGTGGTTCTCCTTTCTTTCTATGTAGTCCTTGTACGTGCACGCCAGTAATATCGGAGCATTCGTGACTATAACCTCGTCCAAGTACACTAGACACCAACTTTAGGGCAACTGGTGGAACGCTTAATTTGAAGGAAGGAAGGAAGGAAAATAGGAGGGAAAGAATGGCAAGTAGGTTAACCAACCTATAGGCAGCCGGTTTGCTACCCTGCGCATAGGAGGGGGATCGGGGAGATGAAAGATAGAGAGAAGTATCACCACGACTTCCACGGCTTCCTACAAACATCCAGTCACGTACGTTAGCCTTTTGTACAATGTACGAACACGCACGATCGCACACACACGAATAACTCTGCATTTCGCGTGCACGAAGAGGAGAGAGGATGGTGTGTGCGCGCATAGACACGTATTATCGTATATAGACACGTTCGTGTGCTTGGCCATCATTTGCAAACTCTCCAGCTTGTTGTTTTTGTTCCGGCAACTAGCGTATCGCAGTGCTTCGGTATAAATAACGGCACAGCATTCGTCATGTGCGATCGCCCCCCCCCCCCCCACTTTTCCATTGTCCAACGTGATAGCCACGCTTTCTGCGTCCAAGTCCTTCGTTGTTCATGACACGCGCGCCCCCACTGAAATCCGTCCCTTATAACGCAAAAGGGAATCTCGCTGTAGAAACTTTCGCGATACGTCGTTTTCACGGGCGGGTCAAACAAAGTCGTGCTCCGTTGAGGGCGCGCATGCAGGCGGACGTCCAATCGCAACGCTCCGAGGATCTAAGCGCGCCGCCATTATACGCTCGTTTTCACCTGGCATTTAGACGACGCCCCTGGAATGCACGAGGGAGGGGCGGGGATACGAAACAAGGGTATAAGCTGAAAAAGTAAAGACGAAGCTGATGTGAGGAAGAGACGAGAGTCGGACTCGGGGGGGATTGGACAGCGGGACGAACGGTCAGCAGAGCTGAGGAAACAGTTCGATTGCGAGAAAGTGAGGGACACTATCTCGGTAGGGGGGGGGGGGGGGGAGGGCGTCCTCCGGACGCCCGAGTTTTCGATAGCCGGAGCCTTGCAGAAGAAAACACAATCGTTTTAATTAGTCCGCCGCTCGCTTTGCTCGCCTAAGCATACCTCGGGGACAAAGGACTCGCGCTCTGAGCGAGCGCGATCCAATAGGAACGGGTCCGAGGAGACAAAAGTCACACGCACGTTCAACTGTTTCGTTCGCGGGTGGGGGGGCACCGAAAGTGTAGCTCGGCCAACTGGACACGGCGTCCGAGCTTTCGGCCGAAGCTGGAGGTACAGGGTACGATGAAGCGGGGGAAGCTGTCCGATTATTCAATTGATGACAGGAACGCACGAGTGGGGAGACGGACTCGAGGAAACGGACAAGCGTCCTACGTGCAAATCGGCGACACTAGTAAAGAGAGATACGGGAAAACGTGGAGGGAAGGAAGAGGGGGAGTGAAAGAAGAGGACGCGTACGTCGGAGTGAAAAACGCGCCTACAAGTGTCGTCCATTGTGCCGCTTCAGTCGACGGGCAACTTGTTCGCGTTGCGGTCTATATAGTAGCGTGGGTGGGTGGGTGGGTGCTGTCGCACTCGTTGCGAGATGACTGGCCAAGCGGCGTGCGGACACCGATACTATTTTGAAAAGGCGCCTCCAGATGAAGTCCCCGATAAACAGGCGCGCGCTTCTTCTCTCTCTCCCCTTCTCTCGCTATTCGTGGGCACGCGTGTGACTGGGCGAGCGAGAAACATTTCGCGCTCTTTTGTCGATGCTGGTACGGCGGCGACGTCGACAAGCGCCGCGGGTGTGGACGGTGGCTGGAACCCCCCGGCTGTGCTGTGCAGCCGGATCGAATGCCGGACCGGTATAGGCGGCGGTGGCAGCGCGTGCGTTAAATTGTTTCTCGCTGCTAGCGAACGATAACGACCGCGCGTTCCGTTGTCGCCGTCCTTTCTATCTCCCTCTCTCCATCTTTGTAGGGGCGACGGTGTTGGCTTCGCTTGTTCCCTACCTTTTGACAATGCCCGACACACACGCACACAACGACGCTTCTTCAACATAGAGCCCATCACTCGCGAGCTTTTAGTGTACAGGTTTTCTGCAACAGTGCTGCACGGGTGCTCTCCGCTCACCCGACACCACCGTCCCACCTAGCGAAAAAGTTCGAAATACCTTCACCCTTCGACTCACCTTTTGTTTTCCCCTTGCTTCTCGTTGTCCATCGCCTGCCTACTCGTACTGTGCCACACTGTTCGCGTACGCTCGCCGCCATGTTGTTGGTCAAACTCTTTGGCTTTTTTGCTTGCTTCGCTCTCTCCTCGTCGTTTACTAGCAGGATGCAAAAAAAACCATTGCTGTGTACGGGCGTGTGCTACGTATGTGTGTATGTCCGTCACAGAGGACGTGCTTTAGGGACGTTTTTGCCGAGAATGCTAGAACGCGGTTCTGAAACAGGACTCCGTCGCTGTCAGCCTCTGGGACGAAGTTGTTCGTTCTGGCTTCTCTCGTTGCCGCGAGGTCCGGCTACGCGGTCAGCTATCGTTTAGATTTTTGTTTGGGCGCTGAGCAAAGGTGCGTCCCTTTTATTCCCAGCACTGTCCAATGCGTGCCTGCGGCATCGTGTTGAGGAAGTTTGCGAGAGCGTTGGGAAAAAATAAAAATAATAAGGCAATGGGCGCGTCATTCTTTGAATGGACCAGGGGAAATCGCTGCACCTCGCTTTTGTCGCCGAATAGTCTGGCCTCGTGTGGTGTTTGCAGACTCTCCCGTGTTTGCCCTATAGAGAACTTTCGAGAAGCTTTCGATTCTCACTCCGTTATTCCTTGAATTAAAGGCTCAATCAAAATAGAACTAACGAACAGTTAACAGATTGGCAAAGAAAGCTTTTCCTTCTTTTTTTTTAAATTGTGACTTGTTAGTCTACTGGGTAAGGTACTACCGGGGAACCTGGAGGAACACGGCTATATTTAGTGCAGTGGACTCTGTACGCTTTTCAATGCAAGCATTTTTTCGTTCTCAATCATTGGGACAGAGACTGTACGACAGCAGTTACTGTGGGGAGTTTTTTTCTTTCTTTCTTTCTTTCTTTCTTTCTTTCTTTCTTTCTTTCTTTCTTTCTTTCTTTCTTTCTTTCTTTTCTTTGACGTGAGGCATGTAAACGACTCCTGTTGTATCTTCCCGCCCACGTCTGACACCACTTTCAAGACATCAGTAAATTAGGCTTGACAGTTTGAGAACCAACGACATTCTTTTTATTCATTTCAGTAAGCAGCTAGTTACAACTACATTAGACGAACGTTCAATGGAATTTTGGTATTTGACGGGGTGAGAAATCGTAGAACAAGAAACTCCACTGGATCCAAAGTTTCCTTCAATGGGAAGACAAGTGCTTTATTCGAAACTCATGTTTCACCAGCAATCCATATTAAACGGTTTCTCAACCTTTGCCACTTCTTACTTGCACTCACATGCAGCGCCCCCATGCCATCAGTAGCATCCACGCGTCCTTCTTCGTATTACTTCGCTTACGGCTGTAGCCAGCGCCCGGTGGTTGTGTGTGATCGCTCACTCCCAGGAGGGGCTCCGGCTGGGGGGCCGGGCCTCGGGCCCGACTCCGGGGTTGGTGGCAGCTGAGGCGGCGTCTTGGGCGCAGCGGTGCCGTTAGCTCATCGATCGGCCGGTGCAGATTCCTTGAGCAACCGGGACCGTTAGTCTTGGCGGCAGTCTCGAAGAGGCAGGCCCAGACTCCTCCTTTCTCGTACACGGGGTCTGAGTCTCACTCCGCCTACGCCCAGGACGGAGCGGAAGGCCGCCTGCGCGAACCGCTCAGACTTGGAGAATTTCGCCTTGGCGGTGTTCGCGGCAGGGCTATATGACGACACGCAAGCGAGAGGGAAAAACAAATATTGGAAAAGTGATATTGGTGTCCTTATCCCCTTCCGGCGCGAATTATTGTGCACTATCCTTAAACGTCTAGCTTGCGCAAAACATAATTCTAAGGCACTCGATATTACGTTCCAATAAAGTTGATTAGGAAATTAGGACCACCCGCCGTGGTGGTCTAGCGGTTAAGGTGCTCGCCTGCTGACCCGCAGGTCGCGGGATCGAATCCCGGCTGCGGCGGCTGCATTTCCGATGGAGGCGGAAATGTTGTAGGCCCGTGTGCTCAGATTCGGGTGCACGTTAAAGAGCCCCAGGTGGTCGAAATTTCCGGAGCCCTCCGCTACGGCGTCTCTCATAATCATGTTGTGGTTTTGGGACGTCAAACCCCACATATCAATCAATCAATCAGGAAATTTTCAAATCACATCAAAAGAAGAATTCATTGCCCTATAGTATAAAAAACACGTATACAAATATTTGGTCCCTTAGCCTAAGCGTCTAGTGATGGGTCCCATGCAATGGCAGCGTTAATTATGAGCTAAGAAAAGTAATAAATATGAAGTTGGTTCTAGAACACGGCACATTATGCCGTGTTTTTTGTTTTGGTTTGGAAAGACACTCGTTTCAATGAGTCCCGTTCAAGTTTAGAGCCACTCAGTTCATTACTCTGGGGTCGCGACACCTGCGAGCGTCCTCGTTAGCAGAACAACGCGCGCGCACAGCGACACTGCACCCGTTTCGCGCGCAAGCGGCCTCCTTTGGTCGAGCCTATATCCTTTTTCCGGCCTCAAAATGCCGCCGCCGCCCGGCCGCGGGGCGGCCCGCTGCTATTAGGACGCGGAAAAGACGTCCGGTGGACGCATTGTGCGCG
This sequence comes from Rhipicephalus microplus, assembly GCF_043290135.1. NCBI lineage: Eukaryota > Metazoa > Arthropoda > Arachnida > Ixodida > Ixodidae > Rhipicephalus > Rhipicephalus microplus. The sequence goes on along the minus strand of NC_134705.1, from coordinate 196,924,192 downwards.
CTACGAGAGCTCTCTGCGAAGAGAGAAAAAAAGGAACAGCCCTCTCCTTTCTCGGGAGCAGCAGGAAACGACGCGCGAACCACCAACACTCCTGCGACGCGACCGCAACACGCACGCACATGGGCTTCCCGTTACGCATACGCAACAGGCGAGAAGAAACCCCTGCCTAGGTGCGGACGCGCGCGCAGCGCGCCCTCGCGGCGCCCGAAACAATGAGAGGAGGATCGGAAGAAGACGGCGTCGTCGTGACGTCGTCATCACTTGTTTTGTCCCAAACGTCGGAGCGCTCCCCGGACACACCCCTGGCTGGGTCCTTTAACTGTACCGAAAGCACTTGGCTGCGTACATAGCGGAAGCGGGGAATGAGCGTAGCGTGCGATATTGGGACAGAGGTGGCCGCCGCCCACTGACCGGCGAAATACCGCGAAAGCTCGCTGATAACATACAGGGGGCAAGTTTGGGTATTCGCAGTGAAGAGTGAAAGTAAGTGAGACTCGGAACACGATGAAGAAAGAAATTATACCAGAACTCAGCTTAGTTGGAAAGCATGGCGGGTTAGATTATATTGGTCAGAAAAACGCGAGTAGGTAAAGAAAAAAATCGATAAGTAAGTAAGTAGATATGACCGACTTAAAGCATGGTGGACGGGAATGAGGGTGAGGCATGGCATACTGGAAGATACTTTCCAGATGGCCGTTCCCTGCTTATTTCGCACAGAGTAGGCGGCGATACTGATCAGCTGTGATGGTGTTCCAGTACACCTTGTTTGTCTGACTCTCGCTCATTCTTATCTAACAGCCTTCCCCAGCACTGTATCACATATCTTCCCAAGTTCTCAATAAACATTCTGCGTTTTCCACTTCCATTACTTCTATCGCTGTCTCTCGAGAAGTAAGCTGCACATACTGCTCAAGTCAGCTGTACAAAGCGCCAAGTCGCATATGTCAATATAGTCTTGAGGATGAGGCAGCGCTTAGTTCGCACAGCAACTTCTCCGGCAGAAGGGGACCAAATGCTACGTGCAGAGGGAGTTCTCAAGCCACTATCCCGTGTACTTCTATAGAAACGTGGCCTGGGAACTGGGCTGTGCATTCTTCTGACATTGCAGTTGGTTATAATCGGGACGCTACGGTATACACACATCCTCCACGTGGCACACGCGTACGCGTAAACATGAGGTCCCTTGGCTGTTGTTTCGTCGCTACGGGAGGGCGATGCTTTGCACCGATGGGTTGAAGAGTGCAGACCGGAGGTCCGTGCAGGGAGGTGAGGCAAGGCGTGCTTCCTGCGCTGTGTGTTCTTCGCGGCCTGGCATTGTTTTTTGAGGAGGTGCCGCTCTCTTTCGTCGCCGGATCTGGGCATCAGCGGGTGGAAGAAGCAGTCTCTCACAAATAGAAGAGAGAGAGAGAAACGCGTGCCATTCAGACCGCGCAGGCGTCGTCTCCGCGCGCATTGCGTATATGTTCCGTCCTTCCGTCGGATGTGTCCTCCCGGTCCAAGAGAGCGCGCGCGGACCGCGACGAGACGCGTGCCCATCCAGCCGTGCGTGAGACACACCGCCGAATGAAGCGGAAGAAGCGAGTGTGGGCGGAAGTGGGCCTTTTCGCGACTTCCTCTCCCCTTGCTTCCGCCATCCAGTTTACTCGGACAGGTCTTCTTCCGGTCAGCCGAAGATTTCCATTGCGTAAAACAGCAATCGCGAAGAAGTTATTGCGATAGAATTGTTCCCAAAAAGGAATACAAGTGCGTTCTGGTGGGGGCGTAGGCAGAGGTTTGTGTGTGGGATGGGGAGGTGGGCAGCGTATTGAAATGGTCATTTTTCGATGTCTATGCCATGGCGAAAAATATTTGGGGAGGGGGAGGCATGGGCCCGGCGTTCTACCCCTTGGCTACGCCACTGTGCTCTGGTACTAGACTGTCCATATCGAGGCCCTTGATGCCGTTTTGTCCGACGACTGACGATATTGTCTCAGTACCAAATGCAGCCCACGGGTGTCCCACTGATATCCTTCACAGAGCATGACCCTTCACCTAACCCTTCACAAATAGGAATAACAGACTGACTGCAGGGCGGAACGTTTTTTTTTTTTTTTAATTTTGCATGTGTTTATAGGAAAGTCTGTGTACAAATGCGCACGCGAGTCTATGCAGCTAGCGATTAAGCCCCCCCCCCCCCCTCCCTGTGGACTTTTTTGATCCTGTTTAGAAACAATAGGATGTTATAAGTTTTCTCCACCCTGTTGCTCCAGCGGAAAGCGAGTGAACACGATGCCATGGCCTCCGAGATAGCAACCGGCGCGCAATCTCGGAGGCCGCTGTTCGCAATGTTCGCCGGCTACGCGCAGGCGGAGGAATAGATCGACAGTGCGAGGAGACGCGTCGACAAAGCCGCCCGGTCTCTCTCGGAAGTCCGCGTTGAGTGGCGGCTCGCGCGGAAACCCAGCAAGAATGGACAGGAAGGGGGCCGCCTCGCCCATCCTGTGTCAGCGTCGGCGGCGCCGTCGACGGCGTGACGCTACTCCCGGACAGCGCGCGTGACGCCTTGATGACTTTTTGTCGGCTTCCGCTCCCTTTTGCGTCTCTCCCACGCCTGCGGGGGGATTCCGCGTGCACAGCCACGTCCTCGCGACCATGCACACTAGAGGGAACTCTGGCGCTAGTGTCTATGAGAGCTGCAACGCACGGCGCTCCAGCGAGCGTGGGAATGATGGGTAGTACACACATTTGTCTAATCTTCGTACTTCTGGCCTGCTTCTGGCTCCGTGTGTGTTCGTGTGGCTTGGAGCTGTTTTCTCACGAAACGAAAATCAGCGACTGTTCAGTGGTTGTGTTTCATCACATTATTCTTTTTAGACTTACCTTTCCAAATCGGGTCACGATGTTCAAAAGGGTTCGAAACAGAGCAATAAACGAAGCCGCAAGCATGAAGACTGGGGAAATCCGTGTACTGCCCATCATTCCCATGGTCGTTGAACGATCGCAGCGACAGAGTCCCCTCTATAGTTAGAAGGTGATTCTTAAGAGAGAAAGGAAGAGAAAAGTGAGCTCCGTAACTGTCTGCTTCAGTGAGCGACACCTCAACAGTAGCTCACAAGGGATGGGGGTGAGGAGGGATAAAAGGGGTAGGAGTAAAGGTGTAGAAAAGAGGAAGAGACGTGAGGTGGTAAGCCAGAAGGAGCGACACCAAACTGAGGGTATAGAAGAGATAGGGAAGATGGAAACATGGTCACAGGAGTCCAAGGACGGGGCACCACTCGACAAGAGCTCTTGTCGGCGTCAGGTGATGACGTAAGGTGAGTCCAGTCGGTCAGAGCTACACTGTCGTCGAAGGTTGTCGGCGTCAGGAGGTGACGTAGGGCGAGCCCAGTCGGCCAGAGCTACGCTGACGCCGGAGATCGCGAGGGCACAACCGGTCGGCACGGAATCCAGCAAGCGAGTCCCTCTATAGTTAATTTTAGGAAACTCTATGCCCACGATGCTTCCGCAGAAGCGGCGGACTTGAACGAAGAGATGATGACACTAGGTCTCTCAAACACGTGGCCCATTGACCTTTAGCTAGCGGCCTGCGTACCCGTACATGAATGTCTTCGCCACGTGGTATTTAAAAGCAGACCTGTATAAGTCGAGCCTTATGTGTCTGCTGAATCTGAAGACTATCAACCTCATGCAGCGTCACTCGCCAATTTCTGCGGTTAAATTTAGTCCCAATGGAGACGGAAATGTTGTAGGCCCGTGTACTCAGATTTGGGTGCACGTTAAAGAACACCAGGTGGTCTACATTTCCGGAGCCCTCCACTACGGCGTCTCTCATAATCATATGGTGGTTTTGGGACGTTAAACCCCACATATCAATCAATCAATAAATTAAATTTAGTCTCATTCTTGAAGTCGAAGTAACAAACAGTCTTCTAATACACGTGTATCTGTGACATGTCAGAAAGTAATGTTCAATATTTTCTATATCTCCGCAGAATTGGCAAAGGGGCAATATCGACAGACCAGCGCGGTGTTAATTAATAATCAAAGGGGACACACTGAGTCGAAGTCTGACGATCGTAACTTCTGATTGCCCAGACCGGGTCCACTGAGCCTTTCATGAAAAATTTAGATGCTTATATTCTGTCCTTGTTGTTGTTGTTGTTGTTGTTGTTGTTGTTGTTGTTGTTGTTGTTGTTGTTCTATTGTTTGTGGCGCATTACTTTCATCCTATCAGTGAAAATGGCGTTCCCCACTTCATCTTCGTTTTCTTCGTCTTCTGTCTCGCCCCTAGAACACGTGTACCGATTTGTCTCACGGACAACGCAGTGATTCCCGACGTGTGAGGTAACGAGTGGAGAAAGAAAAAGAAAGAGAGGGGAAGAAAGACAAAGAGAGATGTTGTGCGGATGGACTTGTTCTAGAGATAATTAGTGTTTCCTCATAATCATGGTGTAGAGCGAAAACACAAAACACACTCACAGGTGCATGTGGGGGCGTGTTTCTGTCTTTTTGCGCTGCACCGTGATTATTACAAACAGAAAAATTGAGAGAAATAAGCAGAAAAAAAGAGAGAAAAAATGAAGACGGAAGAACAAGTACAAGAAGAGGGAAGAGGAAGAGATAGAAAAAAAGAAAGAAAGAAAGAAAGAAAGAAAGAAAGAAAGAAAGAAATGACGGAATTCTAGAGAACGAGTATTGAGAGAGAAAGAGATAAAGTGGGAGAGGGAGAGAGGAATAAAAAATAATACAGAGAAAAAGATGGAAAAACAGAGAGCGGTAGAGATAGAGATTGCGCGCCAAAACAACGGCCTGATCATGATACACTGAAGTAGAACAGCGAACTAATATTGACTACCTGTTAACTTCAACTAGCAGCTGAATATCACACGGGTGTTCTTGCACTTCGCTCCCATCCAACTTGAATCGAACCCGTGACCTCGAGTCTAGTGAGTGTGTATTTATAAACTCGTGGGTCCTGCATATGTATGAGCCATCAAATGCCTCCGAGGCCATCAAAACTGACCGCCGTGGAATCGTGACCTCGTCGTATACGTGGTCTTCATCGTCGAAATAAGAAGGGAGGGTGCTTACTAAATGTTTCACCTGTACTATGTATATATTTCACACCTTTACAATTAAACTTTCACTTGGTAGTAAGCGCTTCTCCGTGTCTTAGCTGACCCTGCATGTCTACGTATCGCGTTCGTATTACAGACCATGGCTCTCTACACCTTTATTCCCATCCTTTTAAGCCATCCTCACCCCCATCCCTTGTGAGCTACTGTTGAGGTGTCGCTCACTGAAGCAGACAGTTACGGGGCTCATTTTTCTCTTCCTTTCTCTCTTAGAACCACTTTGAATGACCAACTTGCCCGATCAACCATTTTGACTAGGAGAGAGTTGGATTAAACACACTTGTCTCCCTTCATTTTGCTTCATCGAAATTAAATAGAACCCGTGACCTCGAGTCTAGCGAGTCTATTTTTATAAAACTCGTGGCTTCTGAGTTCATACATATATGAGACATCAAACGCCTCCGAGGCCAACGCAATTGACCGCCGTGGAATCGCGACCTCGTCACATAAGTCGTCGTTGTCGTCGAGCTAAGGAGCGGGGGGGTCGACGCAGGTGCTGAGAAGTCGGCGGCGGCGGCTGCGTCCTCTCACCTGTCTTCGGCAGCAACAACCTGCTCGACTCGATGCGCGTAACGAGCCCAGCGTATCTTGGCCTCCGCGGCGAGGCCGTTGGCGCAAAGACGCGTCCGGCTTTCTCGTCTTGGCGTCGTCGTCATTAACCGGCTGCGGCAGCTGCATTCGCGTCAACCGACGAAGCAACCCTGCCTCCCTCCTCCAGCAGAACGATCTTATAAACTCTGGTGGTTTCTCCAAATTTGCTCAGGGATCTCCATGATACGTGGTCGAAACACCGGAGAACTGCACAAAATAAACAAAGTACTTAGTGTTCAGGAGAACTTCATCTTGGGTTAGTTGGTGTTTGCGAAACACATTGAAGCAGCGCATGCAAAGCTGGAAAAAAAGGAAGGAAACCGAAGAAGAAAAGGAAATATCAACGAATAGATATCAATCAGTCAGTCAATCAATTCATCAGTCATTGATAATGGGGGGGTTTAACGTCCCAAAACCGCCATATGATTCTGAGAGACGCCGTAGTGGAGGGCTCCGGAAATTTCGACTACCTGGGGTCCTTTAACGTGCACCCAAATCTGAGCACACGGGCCTACAACATTTCCGTCTCCAGTCAGTCAGTCAGTCAGTCAGTCAGTCAGTCAGTCAGTCAGTCAGTCAGTCAGTCAGTCAGTCAGTCAGTCGGTCGGTCGGTCAGTCAGTCAGTCAGTCAGTCAGTCAGTCAGTCAATAAATAAATCAATCAATCAATAAATCAATCAATCGATCGATCGATCAATCAATCAAACGTTTATTGCACCATGAACTTTTGGATGGTCTTCAGAGCTACAAGCTGCGCTATACAGCCTGCCTTGGTTTCTGAAACAGTGGTGGATGCAGCCACTAATTTTAGGTTTGGGAAGGGGGGAGGGGGTCACAAAGTAAAATTGAGAATGGTGATGGGGAGGAGGTCGTGGGTGATTTGCTTTAGTACTTACTATCATCTCAAGAACCTCTTCGCAGCATAAATACTGTTAGTAATTTGTGCTCACAGTGGTTCATTACATTGGTCCTAATCGGTGATAGGAGATGGACAGTAGGCGCTGAAGAAAGGGGATGGGGGTAGACACAGGCTTTCGGGGGGAGAAGGCGATCGTTTGTACCGCCACCACCACAGTCCCTTTGGATTCGCATTTGCCCTGAAGACCCTTGCCTTGGTAGCATTCGACGTTCACGTTACAACAGAGCATATGAAATGTCAACACACATGAGTAATACTGCAAGTGTTTCAGTGTGAATTATACCAAGTAATGAACATCGCCGACAAAAAGTTGTAGGATTCGCATCACATATTTGGAACAGCATAAAAAGTATGATCTAAAAAAGAAATGTTACTGGGAAAAAAACAACAGTGGAAACAACATTCTGTGAACCTGAAAGCTAACATGTTTCGCATACAATAAGCGCCTATCTTTTGTCTTTATTTTTTAATAAAAAAATATACGAAGGAGTTGTCACCGTTACTTGGTGATGGCTACCCCTTTCCAGCTGATTGTTACAAATACAGAATTCTCTCTCTCACTCTCCCCCTCTCTCTCTCTCTCTCTCTCTCTCTCTATATATATATATATATATATATATATATATATATATATATATATATATATATATATATATATATATATATATATATATATATATATATATATATCGCCACCACGCTCACTTTTATCCTAGTCAGCTCGGTCACAAATGTTCCAACGTAAACGTTCGCTTGGTATCTAGCGTATGGTGTTCCTGTTCGAGTCGTCGGTGTGTGTCGCGTTTCGGACAGTCGAGCAACAAGTCAGAGATATCTTCGACGTCGTGACTGCGTGAACATGCTCATTATATTGCTCGCTGAATCCGAAGTATCAAGTGCTTTGTCTACCTTCTTCTGTTTTTTTTTCTTTATTTCTTCGTTACAACAATATGTCTACTAGCCACTACTACCGCAAAGCGATTATCACTACCACTACTATATAGTAATAATAAAATATGCCCTCCCGCACCCCACCTATTCCATCGGCACGTGTAGTGTCCGATAAAGCTTCCATTGACGTACGCATGACGAGATGCCGGCCTTTTTAAGGACGAAGCTCTTTATGTCGTGTGTCTTGCGTCCGCGATGTATGTAGTAGTAGTAGTAGTCGTGGTAGTAGTAGGTATAGTCATCTCTCGTTTAGTCCTTGGAATGTCCGTTGGATGGCGGTACTTCGACATGATGAATATATGATGCAAAAATGCGAGATGGCGGTACTTGGAGTGTTCACTAGATAGATAGACGGTCGCACGGACGGACAGACAGACAAGCAGAAGGACGCACGGACGGATGGACGCACGGAAGTGCAGACAGACTGTCGGACGCTTCGTCCCACTCATCATCATTCAGTCCATGGAAATGCTGTATTTTTTCTTCTTGTCACTGGTCATATGTCACCAGCAATGCACCTCCACGCCCGATAATTAGCGTTACATAACAGTGTGTACAATACTACATGAAAAACATGTATTCGGGTGTCTCAAAGCGCGATTCAGAATTGTGTTAATGTGTTTAGGAAATCATCAAAATACATTCAACACTACATTTGCATGCCACACATATACGCTTTTGCTATGGATATGTTTGCATTCAGAAAAAGGGATTTTATTTAGAAAAAGTGTTGAACAATGTTAAGTACTTCGTACTCCACTATATGAGAGAGCCGTGAGCCGTCCCAACTGTGTTTAGAACAAGTGGGTAATGATTAAGAATACTAGGTACTCTACTGTGGAAGAGCGTAAAGCCGTGCCGTTGGCCTCACATTTGATGAGGCTCTGATGACAAAAACGCCGTGAACGACTTTACGAAGACTTTTTGCTTTTTGAATACGTGGAAGACGGATGCGTAGCACAGAAGTGAATGTCCGCATTTTTTAGCCGAGCTTCGTTATTGCCCAAGAAGGGGAACTCACTTATCCCGTAAACTTCTTCTCAGTAGGTAACACACATTTTGTAGACTTACTGCGTCGTTCCCATCTGCTTCTACTCTGACATCTCGTTCCTAGCGCAGTTTCAAGTTTGCAAAGCATGTCATTTGGTCGACTTCGTACGGAGCAGTTGTGACTGTTTCGATGTTTCATTCGTCCTTGCGTACGACGGTTCACTCGCGAAAGAATTCGTTGAAGCAAAGAAAGCAGGGGCGCGTGGCAGTTCCCCTTCGCCACCAGCCGCTTCCTTTTCGATTCCGAGCCGAGAGACCGGAGGCACCTGGCCGCTCGGTCGACCGCCTCAAGAAAGGCCGAGCGACCCGGTGCGGTAGCCAAGGGGCCACGACGACTTCGAGAGGGAGAGTAGAACACGGCTGGCTGCCAACACCTGCTCCGGCTGTACCTCGACGACGTGCTCCTTGCAACTCGCGCCGGAGCAACGGCCAGGAAATACGTCCTCGCTCCGCGCCGAAGGCCAAGGAAAGGCGACAGGGCAAGGAGGGTGAACAGCGTGCGGTCGGGGTTAATAGAAGTTGCACGTATACGGGAGTACTGCTGGAGGGGAAACAACCCCACCTCCCCCCTCCTATTTGCACATTTTTCGGCGCTACTGTGGTGCGGGCACTGTTGTGGCGCGTGTGTGTGGCGCGGCGTGCAACGGTTATTCTCGCGGTGGGCATTAAATTTTAAAGAGACGCGCGTGCTTCGCGGGTCTTGCGTCGGTGCCGGTGCATGTGGATCTTATGGGGGGGGGGGGGGGGGGTACTTGTTGAGAGGAAGAGTGGGCAGACAAAATAAAGCATAGAGGCGGACAAATGGGCAGACGAAAAGCGTTGGTTGCGCAGCAAATGAGGAAGTTAAAGGGTCTGTCAAACAGCTGGACTTAATATTGCGAACCGTATTATTTACTGTCAATTAAGGAAGACCATTCGTTTTCTTCAATGAACGCCAATAGTTTATAATGCCCTTACTAAGATGGTGGCCGAATCCGCCATCTTTTGGTGGGCACGGCTTCACTACGGGGCAATTTCCCCTCCAGAAAGTTTTTTAGACCTCATTGCTGTGGACACGGTGCGCTTTCTAAAGGTAATGATTTGGGCTCGTTGGTTCAGGAGGTTGCCAATTTTGGCTTGTTCGTTCATCGTAGATTTGATAGCGTAACGAAAAAACAGTCGCGGACGAAATATGAAGAGACAAACGGACTCTCGAGCTCTGAAGCAGTTTTCTACAACTGAATTGTATACGCAGTACACTTTCACCCCCTCCCCGTTCCTTGTACACAGCCGGCCGTATCGCCCGAACGCCCCGAGATAACGGCAGCTTTTTGTCTCTACACCTCCCGGGCGAGAGCCTCCGTCTTGTGGCCCCGTATCGGTACTCGGTTGACAAGAGATCGGACGGCAACCTGTTCTCCTGCGATACGCTAGGGCCGTTGAAACACCATGCCTTCGCCGCTTTTTTTTTTCTTTTTGTCTTTCTCATTTTCGCTAGGCTTAACTTAGTTGTCTATGAGCAACATGCCGTGAAATAATTGGTTTGTTTCGTTTTATTGTTGTTTTTTTTTCGTTATCACGTGGGCTGGGGTTCTGGTACAACAAGAAATTCGGCACGGCCCACGTGCTTCAACAGTTTGGCTAGAAGTTTTTTAATTTGTCATTGGGCCTACAGCCAGCAACAAGGAAACGTGGGCACTCTGGGAACGATACATAATTAGCTTGATTTAGCGGTATGTACAAATACTGCTGTGCAACACACTCATTTCCAATGATGACGTTTGACCAATAAGTTTGTTACTCTGCTTTCGAAACCTTCATCCCCTTCTACTACGACAAATTCAAATGCTACTGATACTAATAATACAACTGCAATTACTACTACTACTACTACTATTACTACTACTACTAGTATACTACCACTACTACTACTAGTAGTAGTATACTACTAGTAGTTGTAGTAGTAGTCGTCGTCGTCGTCGTCGTCGTCGTAGTAGTAGTAGTAGTAGTAGTAGTAGTAGTAGTAGTAGTAGTAGTGCAGCTAAAAGAAAGTTAGTGCTGCTACAACTATTGCGAGCACTTCTATTACTGCTGCGCCACCTACTACTGCTGCTCTATTCAAGTTAAATCAACTCGCATAATCAAGCCTAATAGCGCAGAAACAGCTAGCAAGGCAGCTAGCACGATGCCGTTGGAGTTGTATAGGCGCCCACTTTACGGGCATAAATATCGGCCCTTATAGAACGCCGAGTCAGAAATTATGAACCACTTCCTTCCTTGTCTCCCATATGTCTCGGCATGTACACTGTCCCATATCGAAACGCATATGCTCACCTTCAACGTAGACTTTCATCCGTGAAAAAAACTGTCGACGATTAAAAAGTAGTACGTCCGGTCCGATGGTACCATTAACTTGTGCGCGCGTAGATAGATAACGGATCTCGCACCCGTTATCTTTCTCTAAAACTGTCCGCGCGTCCTTATCAGCATCGTTTGCCATTCTTCTCACCTGTACGCGTAAAGATCTGGAAAGGCGAGGAACGTCGGCGCCGTGGGACGGCGCACGGAGACGTCGCCAACCGTATACGCGATACTACGGTGACAAGCTCGCATCGGCTGGCAGCAAGATCGTCGGCCCATTGTCTCAAGGCGTCCGATCCACGCTTAAAACAAAGGGAGACGATAGATGGGCGAACGAGAGGAGGAGAAACGGAGACTCAGCGGGAGTCAAACGTTCCAACATTCTTAGCTTCTTCGATTGCTTTGTGCGGACGTATCACTTCGCTCTCTGCAGCCGTGTGTCTTCTGCAACGGCCTTTGTTGTATCGCTGGCTGCGCAGTGTCGCGATAAGCCTCTTGTCTTCGAGTCGCCGTCAGCACCTCGTGATTGAGACGTCCTTCTTTTTTTCCACTTTAACTAGCTGCTTTCTTTCTTTTCTTCGGCCAAGCACGGGAAAAGGAGGGCTTGGAGGGGGTGGCCCTCGCAGGCCTAGCCAGCCCTGGGGAGTCCCAAGTTCGCAGCTTCTTGTCTCGCTCCTACCAGGATCCCAGTACGCAACCACCTGCAGTCTATCTTATTCATTAGCCGCTGCATCATTGTAGCCTGATACGAGGAGACGCCACTACCACTTACACATCCTGTCTGCTGTACTGCGGCTTCCATCAAGCACACACCAGTGGCCGTCTGCTACCTCAGTGACCGTCCGGTTTCTCCGTCTGTTGCCGTAGCATTCGTGTGCAAGAGTGCCTTACCTGCGTGTTGTGGTTTCGTGTGAACTGCGTCACGAGTGGGCGCCGATTGTTTAGTGCGAGACGTGGTTTCGTAAAGCTATACACCGACAACACCAACACGTTTGTGGACTGAAGAGTCTTCAAGGGCGTCTTCTCAGACCACGCCTCTTCGCCCGTCTCGAAGGTTGCCTGCAGTGTACTCGCGGAACATTTTTTCATGAAGACCGGCAGTCATCTGCGATTTTTTCTCGTCCGTCGGTCGTTTTCACGGTCAACGACAGCTTCTGTTTGCTCTTCGAACGTGTGGATTCTGCCGTGAGCCGTTGCCGGGTAAGGTGTTGCCGTCAGGTTTAACAAGATCTCGCCTGTAATCACGCGATAGGCTTAACGCCGTAAGTGAGCGTTCGTGATGCGTCGTACTTCGCAGTTTCGTACCTTGCCAAAACGTTTCTTAAACGTGTGTTTGCCCATGCTTGCCCTTCTGCGTGTTTGAAAACGGGGCATTGTTTAAAATGCATGATAAACTATGCGCAATCTCGGGACTATCGATGAGGTGATATGAGTCGGGTCATTGATGCCCTGAAGCTGCATGCGTAGATAAATGATATCTGGATATCTCCTCGAACACACTCTTGCACGGATAATGGCGCTTGGTTGCACTCGCACCGAGAAGACCATGACAAATCTTAATCGTTCAAGAGTAACAGTAGAATTTTCGGTTCTACGTCCTAAAAACAAGATTTGATTATGAGGGACGCAATAGTGGAAGGGCTCCAGAAAGTTTGATCATCTGGTGTTCTTTAACATGAACCGAAATCGCCCATTACACGGGCCTGCAGCATTTCGCTTCCATTGAAATGTTACCGCCGTAGCCGGCATCGAAGTGACGATTTTCAGATCAACAGTGGACCAGTATAACCGTTGCACCGCCGCGGCGGACTCGTTAAAGACTGACATATTGCAGACGTACCGAGCTAATTGGTGTAGGTTACGTTGTGTTGCCGTCGTGTTTTTCTCGTCAATTTCATCAGTTAACTCATATTAATTCGCTTTCTTGTATACAACTTTTCACGCAAGCTATACAGCAAGCATTATTATTATTATTATTATTATTATTATTATTATTATTATTATTATTATTATTATTATTATTATTATTATTGTTGTTGTTGTTGTTGTTGTTGTTGTTGTTGTTGTTGTTGTTGTTGAGGAAGAGAGGTTAGGTGTCTAGGTAGGGGCTCAGTCTGCACCTATCACATACACTGATACACTGCGAACTTCTCAATAGTTTGACAACACTACAAAATTAACACACGAATGACATTGACGTTCCAAGTCGAAGTACTTCGGTGTAGTTGTCCACGGCACAGAAATGTTTACGCACCGTGAATGTTCACACATTCGAAACGTCCTCGATTTATAAGAGAGTCCATAAAGCTGATCACACAGCAGTCCATGCCCGCACTTTGAACGGCACTGTCATGAAACCCTTTAGGAGACGTACAGGTGGCAGAGCATTTCTACCACCTCAGTGTTGTTTGGTTTTCGTTTTTTTTTTCTTTTTTGCACTGAGTGAATTTGTAACGTCACACCGAAAAACACCACATGGTCAGAGAATCTGTAGCCCTTGTGCATGGCATCCCTCATAATTATATACTGGTAGTGGGAAGTAAAGCACCAACAATCATTATATTTACAGTTCCTTCTGTGTAGGGTGGAGCGGGGTTACTACATACGACACAAGTTTTAGAATAATCATTTTATTTTTATTTCACTCCTTACAATTAAACATAATTTTCTTTCGGGTATAAGGTATGTGCTACATAAATGTCCCCACGTTGCCACCTTTCAAAACATTATTTTTAAAATCAACAAAAAAGCTTCAGATGTCTCATTTTGCCTCGACCTGCGGGGCAAAATGAGACATCTGCAGTGCTGAAGGAGCCCATGGGCTCCTTCAGCACTGCAGTCCTTGGGCTCCACGACTTGAATTTCGACAGAACGCGGTATAGTGTTGCTCCGAAACTCCTTGCAGATGAAACGCCGCCAGTTTTTCTTTGTGCTAATGTTGTCTTTTGTTGAACGCTTATGCCTTATTGGATTATTTAATAATTTGAGGCTAGATATGTCTTGACTTATTTTCTTTACCGCCTTTTCACGTTTTAACGCAGAACTGATAAGCCATTTCACGCCTTTTTAACCTCGTCTGCCGGGCTTTGTAAGGCAATGAATACAAAACTGTGCTCAATTCAGATTTTCTACTTAGGGTATTGGGAAAAAAAAAAGTCATAAAACTCAATCCTAGGACGTGTCGGTGAACAACTTCGCTGGGAGATTCCGCTATTTTTTATGCATCTCTTGAGAGCATCCTTGGGAACAATGAAAAATGCAGCGCGAATCAGGGGAGTGATGTCCTGAGCGACAATCAGTGCTTTTTTTCGTGCAGTTTTTTTTTCAGGAAGCTCTTTATAATATTATCTGGTATGTCCAAGCCCTCCTAAACAAAGAAATATAACATTTAATGAGTGTAAGTTAATGGTTAAATTAATTAGGACACTCTTTAATGTTGAATGCCTTTTTGTCGCATTTCGCCCCTCTCACATGATATAATTAAAAAAACGTTTCCGCTTTTTCCCAAAGTACCAAGAGAACTAAACTTTTGGTGTTATGTAGCTTGTAGTCTCAAGTAACAAAATAAATATTTACGTTGCTGTATTGACCCCCCAGTAGCTTTACGCACGGATCCGAAAATTTGGCCGAAAAGAATTTCGCCCATTTTTGATGGGTCGCGAATACATTGAGCCTTGCCGCGTAATTTTTCCGAGCGAATTCTGTGAGCAGTCATCCACTTTTACACATGAAAATGTAGGCAAGTACCAGCACTTAGCCCCGCCGCGGTGGTCCAGTGGCTAAGGTACTCGGCTGCTGACCCGCAGGTCGCGGGATCAAATCCCGGCTGCGGCGGCTGCATTTCCTATGGAGGCGGAAATGTTGTAGGCCCGTGTGCTCAGATTCGGGCGCACGTTAAAGAACCCCAGGTGGTCGAAATTTCCGGAGCCCTCCACTACGGCGTCTCTCGTAATCATATGGTGGTTTGGGGACGTTAAACCCCACATATCAATAAGTCAAGTACCAGCACTTATCATTGCAAAAGAGGAACAGAGAAAAGTAGTTTTTATATTAGCTACAGAGGCAGGCAAAGTGAATATGTCGCGTTTTGTCCCATGCCTCACTTTACACCACCCTATATATTCGTAAATATGACGCGTGGATTCAAATGAGTGCTTTTTAGTACTGGCATATATAGTGTGAGTTCAGATGTTATCACAAATAGTTTACTTCAGGAATATTTTCGTTCGTAAATAGCTATTCAAACGGCACTGAAAGATTTTTTAGAATATTATCCGATAATATCCGGCCTGGCTCTCACCCTTTATTATTACTTACAGTTTTCTCTTTTGGTCCTCGTCTCTAAAGGTTTGTACCACTTCTACAGGCAGTGTTTGTCCGTAACACACGCATTCAGCATTGGTCTCCGTCGCAAATTTAAACAAAATATACGCTTGTCAACAACCTCTCGGGGGTTGGTGCCACGGCTTTGATCGTAAATGAGTGTAGTTGGGATTACGTAATATCGCACCGCGCGAGGCTCATAAAAAGGATTCGTCAAAAGAAAAAAAAAATGTGCTCAGGGTACGCTCGTTCTTTATTGTTTTTTTTTGCCGAGGTTTACATTCGAAAAAAAGAAGTCGAAGGCCATTGGCCCTTGCATCCCCGGCGGCACAAATTTCGTAATGCGCGCGGGACGAGAGCATCGCAAGCATTTGACTTGTCTCCCTCATTGTTGAGTCCTTTGACTTTGAAGTTCATACAAAGGGAGTAACAAAAGGGACCCAAATTGAAAAAAAAAAACGTACACATTTGCTATTCATCTACCGGCCTCGTCATCACGGACATCACTTCCGTTCGTGACCACTTCCTGCCTGGACTGCCTCTCTTGTACGCTGGACCTGACGACATCACCTGGTTCTGTCCACGACGTACCTGTGGGGTCTTGCTCTTCAATTCACAAGTATACGTGCCCCACGTTCGCGTTAGCGCTGGGAGAAAAAGGCGCGCGGACTCGTTAGCCGGAAAAAAAAGAAAAATAATATTTCCATCTCCTTTGTGTCTCCTTTGGACGTCGGCAATGACCGCCCTCGTTCCCATTTTTTTGAGCGAGCGTATCGCTTCGAGCGCGCGATTGTGCCCAGAAGCTTACGGCGGGTCCAGGCTGGCACATAGCGGTTTCCGGGAAGCGGCCAGCCCTTTGTTCAACAGACGCAACTATACCGCCACCCTCACCTATTCCAAGGGAGGAGCGCTTCACCGTTACCCTCTGCTTCCCGTCGTCACATCCTTCGTCCTTTCCCTTCTCTTACGACCAGTCTGTCTTGGCCGATCCGCCGTGGACTAACTGTGAATTCTCCGCACGTGCGGCCGAAGAACTACCGTTTTACTTCTACCTTACTTCCGTGCTTCATTTTTCCTCTGCTCTACCGTTCAGTTTTCTACGCAGCCTTCTTTTCATGTATGGTCGCTTCCGTCCTGTTCTCATAGCTTCTACATCATCCGGACTGTTTTCCCACTTCGGAAACCCACCACCGAGCCGACACCGTAATCGCCTCCACCGACCGGCAGGGGGCGACAGCTTCGACGTTCATGCTCACTGCATCATCGTCGCTTTTTCTCCACGCGTTATATACCCAACGCCGCCGCCCCCACTTTAATACGCGGGTGGTTTCGTGGCCGTACGTAAACCGATACCGCCCGCTACTACCGCGCCTACAGCAGGGTTTTTATTTTTTTAATTTTTGTGCTCTTCGGCGATATGACGGGCATCGTTCTGTAACCCCGCGCAGCCGAGCGAAGTTCCTGCATCCGCACCGCGAGGAAATTGGCCTCGCTGATCGCTCGCCTGTATAGTGCGTTCTTTGGACGCAATGGGTGGGGGTGGTAGCACCTTTGCTCCCTGCACACTCCCTCCCTCTTCTTATAGGTGTGCGCTCGGTAGGGGGGGGGGAATGGAAAGAAGAGGGGGGTGCTCCAATCAGGCGGCCGTCCGCGCCACTCAAAAGAGGGAGGCGATAGAGGAGGCTCGTAATTGGATGGACGACCTGGACCTAGCGGGCTTTTCGAAGAGCAAAAGAGCCACCATCCTGTGTGTTGGGTCTCAAGCGGTGCGATATGTGTGCAGTCTTTGTCGAAAGAAAGCAAAGTCCCTGAAGTGCGCAGGAGTCCACCCGAGTTGTGATATGCGTAGGTGGGGAGGGGGGTGCGAAAAACTTTTGGGCCATACAGGAACCACAGGAAAGAAGAAGCGAAGGTTCGACCCCCTTTCTCTCTCTCTCTCTCTCTCTCTATTTCACATCTTTAACAATGTCGACATTGACCTCAAGCTTAGGTCGGCGAATGAAAGTGTAACTCACTCATATTCACTCAAGAAATATACACGCACTTTGGACCCATTTGAACTCGGACTCACGAAAATAATGCTCACCTGGACTCACTCAGAATCAAGGCTCGATCTGAGTGAGTCCGGGTGAGTCGACTCAATAGCAAGTTTGTCGACCTACGTCCCTCAAGTATCTTCGCCACCACTGAAATTGAGGGCACCACGGTTGGGATTCGATCCCGTGACTTCACTTCATATCATCAACGCTATAGTTCTTGCAGTCAGCCTCCGGCACAGTTTGTATGGCTTGATATACACGCTCGGTTGTGTGAGAGTAAAACAGAGTATACTATTATTCACGGAATTCTGGACGCGACGTTGTCACCGAATCGTCCCTGAGCAAGCATCATGTCCGGTAATTGACTCTACCATTGCGAGGCTTGTGCAAGATAACATCATATGGTCACTGCTTTTGCATTCCTCAAAGTCAGCTTGCAATAAGCTTCCATATTAATTCAAAGACGCCATTCCGCCGGACTTTTAAGAAACACTCGTAAGAGGAAGTTTCATTGAATATTTGCAACATGCGATAGAAAGAATACCACCGACGATGCACTCTGAAAAGCAATTTTAAAGCCAATCGTCATTAAGTACAAAAGAGTCTGCGGACATTACTCGCGTTATGATTTTTTTTTTCATTGTGCTCTGATAAATTACCGCTGTGTATACGAATGCAGACATGCGAATATTAGCGTGATAAATAACTTGGCGACCTGCTCACCGATAACGCGAATAATAGCAGGCACTGCATGCTCAAGAAAGAAACCTGGCTGCAGGAATGAATGAAAGTTTAGCGAGCACCATATTGCGAACCATTGCCCTTGCTTTTTATCTGGAAGACATGGGTCACCAGGCATACATTTGTTGCTACTGCATCCTTGCACAGCACATCGTTTTCGCAGGCACCGACGAAAGCAATCGGCGTTAAATGTATTCCGAATCATTCCCGCTGCCCGTCGAAAACTGCACTCAAGACGTTTATCAATGATAAAACTTACCTCGCAATTTCCCGCACAGAAGATAACTTTATTCTTCGAAACACATTGGTCGCGACTACACATTCCGCGAATCACATTTGCGCAAGCGATGCTGCAGCAACTGAATGTAAAAATTAAACATATTGACCCAATCGACAACCTAAAGTCAATGCTTAGCATACAATTCGATTATATATTTCCTCATAACGCGAAACAATTGGCACATACGTACTTAAAGGACCAATTAGCAGATTACCTAGCTCACCTGGAGATAACCAATATCATTGCGACGTGTGCATCTGTGTCAAAAGAAAAGGCTGGGGTGGACATCTTCTCTTCTTCTTTTGATTAGTCCTTTTCGATTTGACTCCCAGACTATACCCCTGTATTCATTGCAGAATTATTGGCTATTGTTCTTGCCCTATACGCAAATTGCCCTCAAGCGAATCATCAGCAGGGATCACTACAAATTCATTATTAGTATATCATGCACTTGCTGCACCAGCAAATGCAAAGCTGATGAATACGTTTCGTCGTAGTAATACCGAAAACCGAAAAAAAAACTGCATTTGCTATGGGTACCAGGCCACCGCGGACTCTTTAGCAGCAGTATCCCTGAGTGGGCCCACCATCCCAGTTTTGCTAGATATGGCTTTCGTGACAGCGCTAAGGTTCCGAAATGTTTGTTTGCAATTGGGAATAGATAATTTGGATAAATTTAAAGATTTCTAACATTTAAGGTATTGCTGGAATAAACAGTGGTGTGTATCTCGCCAGTAAGAAGTCACTTATACCAGATTGCGATGCATACTTCCACAACTAAATTATTACCTTAACAAAGCCCGACTCAAGGCGTCACCGCTGCGCATATTTTGCAACAAAATTGAAACAATTGAACATTTAGTTTTTATTTTGCCGTCGTTACTCTGTATCAGAGAAAACGATTTTTAGAAGCCCCATTACAGAAGTTATGAAATACAAGTAAATGTACCAGTACTTTTATCACTTGGCGGCACTTCATTTGGTTACTGCCACAGGGATATATGCTCCACCGTGTTTGACTACATCAATGCAACTAAAAGATTACCGTGCTAGTGAACCCTAACCTTTTCAGATCTTTAGTTTATAATTCGTATAGCTATATATGTCTGTCAGGAACAAGAGATGGTTTGACCGCCTAATCAGCAACCATTTTCGTTTATTGGCAGTTTCATCTATAAACACATTTTTCAGATTGGCTTTAGTTTCATTTAAGTATCCTGCCGCCCGGTTCTTGGCCCATCCCTTTCTGAGGGTGAGCGTCATCCATCTGAGGTCATCAGCATCATCATCAGATAACGCAAGCAAGTGCGGAACATTCAAACACTAGAGGGCGTGTGTCGTCGCAGACTAATTTTACGAGCATGCCTTTCTATGCAATTCACCGGCTGCACTGAGTAATAATAGCGTGTGCAGGAGGCGCTAGAAAAATGATTTTTCGTAATAATAATGAAAAAACTGCCTTAAATTCTTTGACACCTATGTAATATTGTTCGGGAAAAGAAATCTCATTTGTAAAACTCATCGATTGCTTCGACTTCGAATGAAACTTGGTTTTTCACTATCAGTGTTTGTTCTCTCCACATATAGACGCGCCTCAATCGCAGCTCCCATAACTCCCCATGCTGACATGTGGCTGGCACTATAGCTTATGAACCGCTTTTCGCCCGAACTTTTGCGACCTATTCAACCTATACTTCGTTTCAACAGTGCATCTCAATGTTCGCTACAAATGAAACGAAATTCTTCGGGAATCAAGGTTCCCTCCAGTCCGTTCTCGTATACATGCCGAAAGGCTGATGGTTAGAGCGTTATCGCTCAGACATTGCTGTGCGGCTTCAGTTAAAGGAACCATTTTAGTCGATCAAAATGGCGATGGAGTCCTTCTTCCAATTGACCGAGTCGCGATAAACAGTGGTAGGCATGCAAGCAGGGACACATAAACCGGGTCGCTGACCATAGGCTCACCTTCAAATATTTTATCGTTTTGAGAGGAAGTGCGCGCCAAAATTTCATGAACGTGCAGTTGGCCCAAGAACGCGCCTAATGGTCGAGGCTTGTAGTATATCTGTTGTATAGTGTAACAGCTCACGCGTACGCTGATCACGTGTACTCACGGACGGACTGACAGAAGCACGGGCGCACGGACGGACGGAAGCACGAATGGAAGGAAGCGCGGACAGATGGACGGACGGGCGAATGGACGGATGGATGGGCGCTTCGCCCCACTCATCATCATTCACTCCGTAGATTTGCTCTGATGATTTTTTTTTCAATTTTTTTTGCCAATAGACACACACATACAAATTCGCACACGAAAATAGAGACGAAAAATTCTGGTTGCTCTCGTATACGTGTCATTGCTTTTCCGCCGCTGTGCGCCTTTGCACTTCCTATTGTGCGTTCGTATTGTCCTGGCTTCCCTCTTGTGTCCGTGTTCGCAGGCCCACCGTGTTTTGTCACGGATACCTACATGTCTCGATAATCTCCATTCCGAGATTATCGAGTCGACGTGTACAATCTAGTCGAAAAACGTTGTGGGAACCGTTTAATAGGCGCGATCCAATCCCCATCCCCTCACCCGAGCGATTGCTCTTAACTCGTAGCTACGATCATACAGTAATTAACCGGCAGTACATTTGACCTAACACTCATTACAGCCTAACGCGCGAAACCACTTTGCGGCGGAGTCGATGACGCATTTACCCCGCGATTGGCTTTCCCGATTTCCCGCCACTCCTCGTCGCCGAGTTCGTTATTTTAAGCATACAGCGGCACAATATAAAGCCCTCGGTGACAGTTGTGTGTTCGGGCGACACAAGCGAA